>NW_015549774.1:286112-290087 GCF_001515605.1 Sinocyclocheilus anshuiensis
GTAGAACTTTGTAAGAAACGTTTTGACTAGTAAGCTAGACATATTATTGTTCTTGGAATATCCCAATGAATGCATTAACTGACTTTTGGATAAAAGCATCTGCCAAATGCATAAATGTAAATGCAATGCCATAAATGCATAAAACTTAAACGTTAAAAACCTCCTGTCCTACTGGTAAAGAGCACTTAAACTCAACACAAGCGCTGAAGTGGCTCTCTTAATTCATATTTCTGCTCTTACTGTGGATGATTCATTGATGCACTCATTTCTGGAGAAAAAAAATGTCTTGATAACCAACATCACCTTTATTCAACATCCACCTGTAGAGGAAATCAATTAATCTTGGAGAGAATATAAAATATCATTGTAAAAACGCTTCAACATTCACTCAAATAAAATCTCTCATCATTTCATCAGGTCTTCAGAAAAATCTGACCTGAATTCAAATCATGAACTCTTTTACAGACCTGAGCAATGCAACAAGAGTCTGTATTTCTGTGCAAATAAATAGTTGATAAAATAACATAAAGACCACTTAAAGTTCATTTTTTTATCAGCCAGTCAGACAGTTCGCATTAGTTAGAGACCATTGCTGCAGTATTGATGGGAAAGACTTGGTTAAATTCTATAAATGTGAATTTTGCATCTGTTGCCAAAATGAATCAGGACACAATGCACAGAATATCCCACGATGACAAAAGTTAAAACATTTGCTGATAAAATTCGATTAAAAATGTAAAATGACTATGTATGGCACTCATGCATCATGATGAGGTCAAGTGACCAAAATGCATCATATACTACTGTCTGAAACATCTGTTATTGCAAAATACTATTAAAATTTACAGCAGTGAACACAGTGAGCTAGTGCTCTACTCCGAGCACAGCCCTTGAGAGAAACATCAAAATAAAACCAACTTATATTGATGAAAGAGAACAGAAGATGTCTCTGTTTAGTCTCAGGTGAGCTCTAAATCTTTATTACCTGCTCGACTTCACCGCATCATGTTTCAGGTAAATATTTGGACACAAAGGCAGACGGAGGCCTTGCGAGGTGATGACTTACCGAAGTATTTCCCCTCAGGACTCACAGTTGCACCTCATTAAATGTTTCACACGTTTAGCGACGTCTTAGAAGAGCAGCGCAGTCGTTACTGGCCTTAACACCTGAGGAGAGTCAAATAAACGGACAGATGTGACTGAATTTAGAGTCAAAGATCAGCATAGAACCACATTTGCAACATGTTTTACCAATGCAGTGAATGGGTGCCGTCAGAATGAGAGCTGATAAAAACATCACAATAATCCACAAGTAATCCACAGCACTCCAGTCCATCAGTTAACATCTGGAGAAGACAAAAGCTGAAACAAATCCAGCATTAAGACGATTTTAACTAAAACACATAGAGTCCATAATCCATAATAACGCTTCCTCCAGTGAAAAAGTGCATCTGAAGAAACAAACTCATCCTGATCTGGGATGAACTGAGCGAAATGCAAGTTTTAGATGTCTGGACTGCTTTCAGACATGATTTAATAAGGAAAAGCACGATCACACATGTTAAAATGAGCGATCAACTTTAAATCTAAGAACCTCTGAAGAGCCTTATTGCTGAAAGCCAGTGAAGAAGCGGAGTTCTTGAGTGCTGAGCTGAGATGGTTTCTCGTGTTCAGAGGAGGCTGATCTGGGATCAGGGTGGGCAGGTTCACGCTGTCTCGACATATGGCCGGCGCGGTAAATCTGATTAATTTGGGAGGACCAGGACAGACTGCACCGGGAAAACCCAGCCAGGTTCTCCTCCAGAGCGGCTAAAAACAGACAAACAGACGTCAGACCCTCAGATGGTCCTGCTGAGGACGGGTCTGTGGGTCTCAACAAGACAAAACACAGCACGAGGATCCAAATATACTCAACCGAGCTCAGTCACAGCGGTCACGTGACTCGGACACAACACGGTCAGATCAATTACAGGAGAACCTAAAGCATGAAACATCTGACCTCACTGGATGAAATGATGCTTTTGAAACTCTAAAAAACTTTTCAGCTTACTGTATGTCAAAAATAACGATGAGTTTGATTAAAATAACATCATAGAGAAATAGAAATAATCAGCTTAATACCACAAACAAACATCTTCAGGTCATTATGCACTGAAAAATAACTTGTCTTGAATAATAATTATATGTGACCCTGGAGCACAAAACCAGTCATAAGGGTCAATTTTTTAAAAATTGAGATTTATGCATCATCTGAAAGCGGAATAAATAAGCTTTGTTTGGTTTGTTAGGATAGAACAATATTTGAAAATCTGGAATCTGAGGGTGCAAAAAAAATCTAAATATTGAGAAAATCATCTTTAAAGTTGTTCAAATGAAGTTCTTAGCAATGCATATTACTAATCAAAAATTAAGTTTTGATATATTTACGGTAGGAAATTTACAAAATATCTTCATGGAACATGATCTTAATATCCTAATGATTTTTGGCATAAAAGAAAAACGGATAATTTTGACTCAAACAATGTATTGTTGGCTATTGCTACAAATATACCCCAGCGACTTAAGACTGCTTTTGTGCTGCAGGCTCACATATGGTGATGATGATGATAATATGGAAAATATATTATTTTGATGATTATTAACAGAAACTTGGAGTATTATTATAGGTAAATTACTGTAATTCATTTTATAATTCCATATATGCAGTGATGGGTAGTAACTGATTACATTTAATCTGGATTACATCATCAGATTCCAAAACATAAGTACTCGTAATTAGATTATATTACATTTTAAAATGCTCTTAATCATATTACAGTTACTTTTTATGGATTACATGATTACATATTCTTCACACAATGGCAGCAATTTATTCAGGATTTATTGATTTCTCCTAATTCTTCCTAATTTGGCTTTCTTTCTAAAAAATCCTACCGTGAGTCGTACCATTTAGCTTTGAAAAGCTTAATGTTTAATGCATTTTATGTTGTTGATATCAAAGAATTAAACATTTTTTCTTTCTCTTCTTTCTAATTCATTTTATATCAATGTGGTACATTTAATAAAACAAGTAATCTTTTAAGTAATCTAAAAAGTAATCAGAATACATTACCTAAAATGAGTAACCTAGATTAGAGTACGTTACTAACCACAATTTTCATCGTAATCTGTAATCAGTAACAGAGTACAATTTGTAAGTAATCTACATATATAAATATATATATATATACACATACTATACATATACATACAATGATTATTATTATTATTATTAACAGAAACTGTGAGTGTCAATATAAATAGATTACTTAACCCCAATTCAATTTATAATTCCATATTATTATTATTATTATTATTATTATTGCAATATGATTTGTTTACATCTTGATATATTGCCGTTTTTTCATCTTTTTGCCACTGTATTTAAGTTAGATAATTTTAATATATTGATAATAATATTAGCATTAATTCTATTTTAAGTAATATATTAATCTAATAGTTTATCAAATGACGACATTGGCAGTTTGAAGGTAAAAAAATCATTTTATTAAACATTTATTGCAATTATTATATTTTTGTTGTGAGATATACAGTTACAGAGACTGGTCAGAGTAATAGTCAATAGTTTCTGCTTTGAAACGGCATTGTATTGTGAAAGAGCTACACACACACACACACACACACACACACACACACACACACACACACACACAGATATCTAGTGACTGAGCTGCAGTCAGACTGAACATCCGCCTGTCACAGACCAGAGATCAGCTGCAGACACACCGTATCCCAGCATCCTCGGCTGATGAGATTCAGCAAATATATGTATGAGTTATTATTAGGTGCAACTGATGAGAATTAGCGCATATGAATGTATAAAGTGAACTCTGACATGTTCAAACCTTGCAAATGTGATTTCCGATTGCATGCATGTAGCACATTTAAACATCTGTTAATAATGGATTGATGGTC
>NW_015549774.1:290170-296753 GCF_001515605.1 Sinocyclocheilus anshuiensis
TGAAGAGCCAATCGTGCAGCCGAGCTTCATCCGTCTTGAAGAGGAGGTAATTTTCCTGGAAAATGCTGAATCCAACTGCTGAATCAACAGAGAGGCGAGGAGAGTCCATCCATCAGCAGCCGCTGGAGATCACGCTGCAGACGCAGGAGAAAGACAGCTTTAAACATGAAGAACGCACAGGACAATCACAAAGAACATTTTATTCTTAAAAGCATCTCAAAACCAAAACCTGCGATGAAACAACAAGAAATACAGACAGATACTAATACTAACAACACTCGTAGATGAACACAGATCTAAACTCAGTGACCTCTGACCCCAGCGCAGGTAAACTCTTAATGAGGTCGTCTGTTTCTTACGGAAGCTTGATTCTGCCAAGAAATAAATAATAATAAAAAAATACAATTCTAAATTACTTTTCTCAGAATTCCGAGTTTCAAGTAAAGAATTACAAGTAAAACATAAAAAAACTGCAAAAAAAGTGAATTGCAAGAAATAAATGAAAGAATTGCGAGATATTAACCACAATTGCGAGAGTAAAGTCAGAATTACAAGTAAAACATCAAAATTCAGAGATATAAACTAAAAAAATTGCAAGAAAAAAGTCGGAATTACTAGAAATAAATGTAAGAATTGCGAGATATAAACCACAATTGTGAGAGTAAAGTCGCAATAAATAAATGAAAGAATTGCGAGATATTAACCACAATTGCGAGAGTAAAGTCAGAATTACAAGTAAAACATCCAAATTCAGAGATATAAACTAAAAAAATTGCAAGAAAAAAGTCTGAATTACTAGAAATAAATGTAAGAATTGCGAGATATAAACCACAATTGTGAGAGTAAAGTCAGAATTACAAGTAAAAAAAAAAAATCTAAATTCTGATATAAACTAAAGAACTGCAAAAAAGCGAATTACTAGAAATAAATGTAAGAATTGCGAGATATAAACCACAGTTGCGAGAGTAAAGTCAGAATTACAAGTAAAACAACAAAATTCCGAGATATAAACTAAAACATTGCAAGAAAACAGTCTGAATTACAAGAAATAAATGTAAGAATTGTGAGATATAAACCACAATTGCGAGAGTAAATTCAGAATTACAAGTAAAATATCAAAAGGCCAAGATATCAACCCAAAAAAATTGCAAAAAAGTGAATTACTAGAAATAAATGTAAGAATTGCGAGATATAAAACACAATTGCGAGAGTAAAGTCAGAATTACAAGTAAAACATCAAAATTTCGAGATATAAACTAAAAAATTGCAAGAAAACTGTCTGAATTACAAGAAATAAATGTAAGAATTGCGAGATATAAACCACAATTGCGAGAGTAGTCAGAATTACAAGTAAAACATCAAAATTCCGAGATATAAACTAAAAAAGTGCAAGAAAACAGTCTGAATTACAAGAAATAAATGTAAAAATTGTGACATAAACCACAATTGTGAGAGTAAAGTCAGAACTACAAGTAAAACAGCAAAATTTCGAGATATAAACAAAAAAATTGCAAGAAAAAAGCCTGAATTACTAGAAATAAATGTAAGAATTGCGAGATATAAACCACAATTGCGAGAGTAATGTCAGAATTACAAGTAAAACATCAAAATTCTGAGATATAAACTAAAAAATTGCAAGAAAAAATGTCAGAATTGCAAGAAAAAAACCTGGATTGCTAGAAATAAATGTCAGTATTGTGAGATATAAACATGTAATTCCACAAAAAGAATGTCAGAATTGCACACTACTTTTAAGTGAGATAAAAATGTGTAATTACCTTTTTTATTACCACCTGCAACATATTTGCTGAATGAAATTCTGTACTTGATTCTTGATGTTTTGGCTTTTACTGCATCCAAACAGTGACAGAAAATGACAGATTTTGTGGGGGGAAAGCTTATTTTGTAAAGTTCTTTGACATTAATAGGAGTTTTGAACATATTTTCCACTTCTCTGCAGATTGAATACTTCTTTTTGTCATTAAAATACAAGCTTTTGACATTTGATTGCTTTAATTTTGATCAGTGCATTAAAGCTGATGCATATATAGCCTATAATCTTTATTCCTATTTTGTGACAAACTAATGGAAATCTTTAATGATATTTTGAACTGGCATCATCAGATTAGGTCATTTTAGGACTTTCCCATCTAACAAGGAACATTCTCAGAACTTTGGCTAACGTTCTGTCAAAGTAATGAACAAGTGTTCTTCCACTAACATTATTAGAACATTCATTCTGGTCTTTAAGAATGTTCTCAAAACGTTAGCACAAAAACATTATTTATGCATCATTAACGGAACGTTTTAATTCTGAAACATTGGACATTCGTGTAATGTTTTCTAAATGTTGTTACTTGTTTCAGAATCTTGAGAGAACATTCAAAAGTAACGTTCCCATAATGTTTGCAAAATGATACAATGGAATGTTCCCTTAATGTTCACATGAAGAAAACACTTTAAAAATACTTAAAAACCTGGATATTTTGAATGTTTAGAGAACATTCAGGAATACTGTTTTCATAACTTAATCAGAATGTTAACAAAATGTTCTTAGGACATATTTTTGTAGGGTTTTTGCAAATCAGCAGAATTTTAGTTTGGTGTTATCATGAGACTGCTTACTGTAGATGAACGACTCGTATGGATAATGTCCTGCCTGATGAAAAGATACAGTAAAAACACTGCGTTTCATCCAAATGTCATGGTGTGTTTAAGAGCGATTTGAGGATCCGTAATGGCCTCTTAAAAATGATTTATGATGAAGAATCAACAGGAAGACTAGATGAGCCTCGGGACCAGGTGATTTTGGACTGGCGCTTTCACAATCTGTGAGACACAACTCAAAAAGAAATTACAAAACCCACAACAAGAGGCTCCCGCTGTGTAATTTGAATGCAATTTCAAATCTTTTCAATGAAAACCACGACTTTGTGCTGAAGGTGTTTTGATGCACTTTGACAGAAAGTGGAAGCATCTGTCTGCCAAACCAGACGCGTCTCAGAAAGCCATGTGTCCTGACGTCTGATCAATGGATGAACATGAGCTCAGCCGTGAACACCAGAACAACACGTGTGTCGTTTCAAAAACACTAAACTCGCAGAGAGTCACTGAGATGAAACACTGAGCTGAGACTGATTAGAAACTCCACACAACCTTGAGATCGATGACGTGACAGCATAGATGAGCTCACATCAGCATCTCATACGCTCACTGTAAAAAATACAACTTTCGAAACGTTCTACTGACAAATGTAAAAAAAAGTAGCCTGAACAAAGAATTTTTAGTAGGAGAAGTCAATTTAAATTTTTGTGTGAACCGAACAAAAATACTCTAAACATGACACTAACAAAAGTTGTTTTGTTTACTTTACTTAGAGACTCAAGCACACTGTAAAAAAAATCAAAAATTGAGAAAATATAAAAGTTTGAGGCAAGCAGCTTCAGGAGATTTTTGAGTTTTCTCAACTTGTTGTTTTCACTTTATACAAAAAAAAATTTGAGAAAAGTTGAGAAATCTCCTGAAGCTGGTTGCCTTAAACTTTTCAATTTTCTCAACTTTTTTACAGTGTATACGTGAGCCTGCAGCACAAAAGCAGTCATAAGCAGCACAGATATATTTGTAGCAATAGCCAACAATACATTGTATGGGTCAAAATTATCCATTTTTCTTTTATGCCAAAAATCATTAGGATATTAAGTAAAGATCATGTTCCATGAAGATATTTTGTAAATTTCCTACCATAAATATATCAAAACTTAATGTTTGATTAGTAATATGCATTGCTAAGAACTTCATTTGGACAACTTTAAAGATGATTTTCTCAATATTTAGATTTTTTTGCACCCTCAGATTCCAGATTTACAAATATTGTCCTATCATAATAAACCATACATCAATGGAAAGATTATTTATTCAGCTTTCAGATGATGCATAAATCTCAATTTCACAAAATTGACCCTTATGACTGGTTTTGTGCTCCAGGGTCACATATGTTCACAACATATCCAAATGTTCTCCCAACTTTCCAAATTTAGTCCTCTGCACAAACAATTTTGCATTAAACAATATTGCACAAGTTTCCAGCATGCATTGCAGCTTGAAAACATTTTATGTCAATTACTATTAAAATAATATCATTGTTTTACATGGGTTTTCTGGGTTAATTTATGCTGCTGCTGCAGTCACTGTCAGTTAGCTCTCATGTGGACCAGAGTTCATATTTTTACTGATTTAATATTTGTTGATCCTCACCATGCTTGAGAATCATATATGTGCATCTCATTGCAATTTCTGGATTGAATACATTTGTCCATCAGCATAAATGTTTGCCTTTAGGTTTAAGAGGCAGATACTACCCATACTATGTAGTGGGCTTTGAAAATAAACCTAAATCTAAAAGAAAGAGGATTGTTAAAGAGGATTAGCATTGCTAAATACTAGATAATCTTTAGTTGATCTGACAGATCTTTGAAAATTCAACAGACTGACTTTTATTCATTAGATGAACTCAAGTGTTTAAGTTGTCGGTTGCTAGTTGAGTGAAACTAAGTTGCCTTCATTTTTTGAGTTAGGTCAACTTTTTTTTCTCTCTTTTTTTTTTCACAGTGCTGAAAACAACTGGTGTAGAAATACATTTAACTTAGAAACTGCGAGTAAAATGTCTCGAAGGAGCAGCACAGAACACACTGAATTAAACATGAAGCATTTTGAAGCAGAAGGACTGAAATAGTATTTTCTTATAAACCATGTTCCAATAATCTTTATGACTTCAAAAAACATTTTTAACAGTGTGTCTTTGAATGCAAATGTTTTTGAAACGCAAATTCAGATTTGAGTCATTTATTAAAGATTCTATTCGATTCAAATCAGAAAATCAGCGCCTCCAGTAAAACATCTGCCAAAGAAACAGAATGAAGCTGAAAACTCTGGTAAAATCAAATGCATTTCTGCTCGTCAGGTACATTTATGGCGTTTTACAGGAAAACAAGACAAAAATACTGAGTTAGAACAGGATGGTTTTGAAGGAAATTGTTTGTATCTAAGCTGAAAAAGGCAAATATTATTGCACTATGTTTTACAAGAAAATACTGTTTCAGTCTTTCTACTTCAAAAATGTTACATGCCATTTGTTTGTAATCATTTGTGATATTTGTGTTTTTAAAAGTAAATCCTACACCAAATGTTTTTCAGTGCAATAAAACATTAGGGTTATCATGCATTTAAATGCATGATCAGAATCATCTGGATTTCTGCATTACTCTCTTCATTCAGTATTTTAAATAAGCAATGAAAGATGAAATCACTTACATATAATGATGGTCTCTCAATCAACACGCTCATCTGAGAGAAACAGAGTCTCCATCTGATTCATATAGAAACACCTGAATGAGATGAATATGATCAACAACAAGAAGTCAAAAAGCCTTTCTGAAAGTGTTAATTGTGTTGAGAATATTGAACGAGTGTGGAAAATCACTTTATAGATCCAAATGCAACAATCAGGATGTTTCTCTAATTGTAAGTTGCATCGGAAAAAGGCATCTGCTAAATGCATGAATGAAAATCAAAATGAATCAGAAGGAACTTAACAATTCAGAATTAAATTCAGATTCCAGGTTCTGGTTACTTCTTTTAGGACTTTAGAAATAAATGATCTAAATGCACTAAAAGTTGTGTAGTAGTAGTCTTTTAGTAGGAAACAGAATGAAGCTGAAAACTCTGGTAAAATCAAACGTATTTCTGCTCGTCAGGTACATTTATGGCGTTTTACAGGAAAACAAGACAAAAATACGAGTCTCCATCTGATTCATATAGAAACACCTGAATGAGATGAATATGATCAACAACAAGAAGTCAAAAAGCCTTTCTGAAAGTGTTAATTGTGTTGAGAATATTGAACGAGTGTGGAAAATCACTTTATGGATCCAAATGCAACAATCAGGATGTTTCTCTAATTGTAAGTTGCATCGGAAAAAGGCATCTGCTAAATGCATGAATGAAAATCAAAATGAATCAGAAGGAACTTAACAATTCAGAATTAAATTCAGATTCCAGGTTCTGGTTACTTCTTTTAGGACTTTAGAAATAAATGATCTAAATGCACTAAAAGTTGTGTAGTAGTAGTCTTTTAGTAGGATATGGTCTGAATGTCTTTAAATCAGCTGCTTTATTTAAAAACTGAAGGATATACAAGAAGTGAAATTAAAAGTGTTAATGCAATATGAGAATATAGAAATAAAGAGAATAATAAAATACAAAAAAGCATGCAGATAACAGAATTAAACATCTTGTTTTAACATTTACATTTATTTGCTTGGCAGAAGCTTTTATCCAAAACAAGCAGTTCCAAACTAACTGGAAAAAATGTAACTGGTTCCAATATTTATTTTTTTTATCAAAAATTTCTCTTGAATTATTTGACAGTTACTGGAATTTTTTATATTATTATTATTCGACATCAACAAAACTGAAAATGATACAATCATTGTATCATTGTAAATCAAATTACCTTAAATAGAATAGAACATATATTATAATAATGTTGTTAAAATGTATAAAAGTTTTTATAATATAAAAAAAA
>NW_015549774.1:296891-304536 GCF_001515605.1 Sinocyclocheilus anshuiensis
AAAAAAGCATGCAGATAACAGAATTAAACATCTTGTTTTAACATTTACATTTATTTGCTTGGCAGAAGCTTTTATCCAAAACAAACAGTTCCAAACTAACTGGAAAAAATGTAACTGATTCCAATATTTATTTTTTTTATCAAAAATTTCTCTTGAATTATTTGACAGTTACTGGAATTTTTAATATTATTATTATTCGACATCAACAAAACTGAAAATGATACAATCATTGTATCATTGTAAATCAAATGACCTTAAATAGAATAGAACATATATTATAATAATGTTGTTAAAATGTATAAAAGTTTTTATAATATAAAAAAAAATAATGTAAATATTATCATATTAAAATATTATTTAGCATTTGTTATTATAAATTAAAATGACAAAAAACACAACAAAATGACTCAAACTTAAACCAAAATGAAAACATAAAAATAAAATCTGATTCAAAATATGAATGTTATAAAGTAACGTTTCTTTTTCCATGATCTTCTGTGCCCTAAAGCTGCTCGTGATCTTCTCTCTATGGTTTTTCTTTTGTCTCATCAGAAGTGCGTATGTGCTGGATCGTTCTCAGACGGATCCCACAGATGAGTGACCTCAGGCATCATGGGATTGATCCTCTGCGCTGCTGTCGGCTCATAAAGCTGAACTTCAGAGGCCTGAAGCGTCTGAGAGCCGAGAGAGCAATGAAACACGCACAGATGGATCTGAGGAGACTCTGGACGGCAGAATCCATTACAAACAGCCACATCGTCCCACATTCATCACACGAGAGAGAGAACGCCATCACGACTGAACGTCAATAACACTACAGCCATCTGACGATATCTGATCACTGAACATACAGTCAAAATCAAACAAAAACCACAACAAGTGTGTTTAAAGGAACAGTTCGCCCAAAAATGAAAATGTGATCTTCAGATCATCTGAGATCAGGATGAGTTTGTTTCTTCATCAGGTTTGTAGAAATGTAGCATTGCATCAGTGTCTCAGCAATGGATGCTCTGCAGTGAATGGGTGCCGTCAGAATGAGAGTCCAAACATCTGATAAAAACATCACAATAATCCACAAGTAATCCACAGCACTTCAGTCCATCAGTTAACATCTGGAGAAGACAAAAGCTGAAACAAATCCAGCATTAAGACGTTTTTAACTCAAACACGAGTCCATAATCCATAATAACACTTCCTCCAGTGAAAAAGTGCATCTGCTGTTGTCTCTTGCATCAAAATCCAGCCACATATTTGTTTAGAGCTGATTAAACGCTGCTTGATCTGTCCACACCAGAACACTTTTCACTGGAGGAAGTACTTATATGACAGCCATCAATTCGTAGCAGTGAAGAGGTATCATATCGATCACAAGTGCAGTATGGAGTACCTCAAGGCTCAGTACTAGGGCCATTACTCTTCACGCTTTGCATGTTACCCTTGGAAGATATCATCAGGAAACACGGTGTTAGCTTTCACTGTTATGCTGATGATACTCAGCTCTATATTTCTTCGCAGCCCGGCGAAACATACCAATTTGAAAAACTAGCGGAATGCATAGTCGATATAAAAAACTGGATGATGAGTAATTTCTTACTGCTAAATTCTGAAAAAACAGAGGTGTTAATTATAGACACACACTCTCACACACACACACACACACACACACGGAGCGGGTCAGAGAAGGAGTGTCTGGCGCGTGAGAAATGTATGCGTGTGATTGTGGATTCTGGTCGCGGGTTCCAGAGGCTGGCAGCTATGCAAATACAGGCGTGTAGCCGTCAGGAAGCAGATTACTTTCCCTGCATTTACTATTCATATATTTGCAAGGTGACTCACTTCAGACAAAGCAGGTGATCAAGAGAGAGAGAGAAAGAGAGAGAGAGAGAGAGACGGCACATTTGATATGTTCACTGTCAGCAAACCCGCTTTAATCCATTTCACTGTCAGGAAGCTAAAAAAAACAAGCAGCAGAACGAGAAACACAGCAAACGTGAACCAGAGCCTTCCAGACGTTCACTTACTCCAGTAATCGACACCTGAGTCACTGAAAACAGCAGACTGTGAAAGAATCAGAGACATCAACAGATTCATCATATATTCTGATCATATGACTGATTTAATGAGCTTTAATGATGATCTGTGAAACTGCACCAGATGCACACTAACACACTGGAAATATATTCAACACGATCAGATGCTTCATGCGCAAGTGCTGCTGAAACCGTCATTATTTATTCAAATTATTTATTTTAATAATTTTTATTCATATTTTAAAAGAGATTTTATTTTAGATGTTTTATTTTCAATTTTAGTAATTTTGTAATTTTTATAATTTTTTTAAATTACCATTTTTAATTTAATTTAATTTAATTTTATTTTGTATTTTTTATCAAAAATTAAAACTGACTTCCATAGAATGGGAAAAAATAATTAGTATGGAAGTCAATGGCTACCGTCAACTGTTTGTTCACCAACATTCTTCAAAATATCTTCTTTTATGTTCAACAGAAAAACAAAATTCATACAGATTTGGAACAACCAGAGGATGAGTAAATTATGACAGAATTTCTATCTATCTATCTATCTATCTATCTATCTATCTATCTATCGGTGAACTAGGTTATCCCTTTAAATGTTTTATTTTATTTATAAATATTATCTAGTTCAAGTTTGTAATTTTTGTGCTTCAAATTAATTCAGTTAGTTGCCTAGACAACATTTCTAATGTTAATGTTCAATTTTCTAATTTCTAATGTTTAAAGTGGCTTTGGTGCATTTCTCAGATCAGAAATGAAATTCTCAGAACTACTTGTTCACCCTCCACATCATCTAGTCACATCATAAAAGCAGTTTCTCATTCTTTTGAACAAGTTGTGATTGCTTCACATTCATGCAGATGATTATGTATATTTGTCTGTTAATGTTCCTTCTGGCTCATGAGTGGAATTGGACGCAAGTGCACTGCATTCAGTATGATGTTCATACACTACAGTAAATACGTATACACAAAATATGTGCGCTGTATGTAGTGTAAATACTGTGAAATGCAAAGAGAAGTGTGCTGGTGTGAATCTAAACAGATGAACGATGGGAAATCAGGGTCGTTCATGAATGATTGCAGACCCGGATCAAGGACACACTGAGTCGCTCCACTGACCGCCACAATAATAAAGACTGATGCAGTGAAGGATCCTGATCATCTGCAGAAGATGCTGAGCTTTAGGTCTGCTTCACCTGAACATACGAGAGCATACCGGTTAATGCAGTTCTGTTCATTCACTCCCTCATTTAAAGCAACAGTTCATTGACAATGTTAAACCTGATAGTCTTTAAAAGTGTCATCTTTTATCTTTCTTGGGAGAAAGTCATGCAGGTTAATAACACGAGAGTGAATAAATGATGAAATTTAATTTCTGAACTGTCCTTTAGAAGGTAAATCAGCAGTATAAAAACACTAAATGACATCAAATACCTATATCAGTGTTTTTTTTAGCATCGCTGAGATCATATTGTAGTTTTTATTAATATTAATTAATTTTTTATTTTTTGTTTTCCATTTTAATTTTATAATTTTTTAGTAATTCTATTTATATTTTATTTTATTCTATTTATTCTTTTTATCTATTATTTTTTATAATTTAATTTTTATTAATTTTATTCAAGTTTTAGTAATTTTAGTTAAAATCAAGTTGCTTTGGCAACTCGCTGAAATAAAATTAAATATGTTTTTCTTTTTTTTATCTAGGCCCGGTTTCACAGACGGGGCTTAGCTTAAGCCAGAACTAGGCCTTAGTTAAATTAAGGTATTTAAGCAGCTTTTAGAAGAAAACGTTACAGGTGTGTATCTTGAGACTTTCTCGGAGCCTGAAGTCTTAATTAAGACTATAAAATAATTTTATTTAATTTTAGTTAACATTTAGTTTATTTCAAGTAAATAATATTTATTTTAAGTCTTAAAATAATTTTTATATTATGTTATTTTATTTGATTTCATGTAACGCATTATGTTTTTATGGTTTTAGTTTTAGTTGATGATAATAACCCTATTCTGCAGTCCTCAAAGTATCTGTGAGCAAAACATCAGGAAAGAGCTGAAAAAATATGAAACTGACCTGAAAAATGAAGACGAGGAGAAGTTTGTGTTCTGATATGAGGTTTTGAGAGGAAGGACTGTGTGCCAGCAGACTGTGTCTGTCCCAGAATGCACTGCAGGAACGCTGATGTCAGCACTTCTGCTGAGGACACAGATGCCAATCAACTCTCAGAGAAACAACACAACCTGATGAACGGCATCAGACCAGCACTAGAGATCAGCTTGTGTGTGTTTGACCACCGTCAGGTGGTTAGTGGTGTTAGTTAAGTCAACCATCACTAGTACTCTAATCACAGTTTCACATGAAGCACCCATATATCTGTTTAATCAGAGAGAGATCTCTGTTCCTATCGGGCTGCAGCTGGAGGATGGCAATACAGCAAGAGCCGCAGTGTAACGTGATCCAATCAGCTGCGACAAAACAAAAACACCGTGATGCATAGACAATATGTGCTGTCAAACATACTATATTCACTGCATCATACATCTGCGGCTGAAACATGAAATCTGTGATTGACTCACGTAACGTGATGCAATGCAATCAAAAAAAAAAAAAGATTCAATATACTTCAGAAGAAAGATACTCAATGCTCTCGTCATGCCATTGATTTTGCATTCCTGTATGTTATGCTCGCAACACTGAGGTCAGGGTTCAATTCCCAAGGAATGCATGATCAATTGAATGCAATGTAAGATAAAAAAAAAAAAAAAAAAAGTTCTGCCAAATGCATGAATAAAAGCAAATGCTTTAAAATAAATTAATACTTTTATTCATCAAGGACGCATTAAACTGATCAAAAGTGTTAGTAAAGACATTTATAATGTTACAAAAGTTTTCTATTTCAAATAAATGCTGTTCTTTTGAACTTTCTATTCATCTGTGAATCCTGAAAAATAAAATGTGTCACAGTTTCCACAAAAATATTAATGTTTTCAACATTGATAATAATCAGAAATGTTTCTAATAATCAGCATATTAGAATGATTTCTGAAGATCATGTGACACTGAAGACTGGAGGAATGATGCTGAAAATACAGCTTTGAGTTTGATCACAGGAATAAATTAAATTTTAACAGATATTCACATAGAACACAGTTATTTCAAACTGTAACATTTCATTATTTTACAGTATTTTTATCAAATAAACGCAGCTTGCTGAGCATTGGTTTGAAAGCTAGTATGAAGTGTTTTTCGGTGTCATCCACAGCATCTTCTCAACCAGTAATTCAGAACAAGTCACAGAGGAATTGGTTATTTTTGTAAATGTAATGAGGATCCATTTGTATTTATTTTTTTTTTTTTCAGAATTCGCCCTGAAGAGCCAAACCTCATATATGACTGTCCTGATGCAATTTGTGCAAACTCTAATCAACATAATAAAGTAAATCATCTCAAAAGAGACACGCTGGAGACATACTTTTTGTCAGTTTATTAAATTTTAATTAATCAGAGGGATGTGCAGGATTGTTTAATTTGGCATGTAGTTTTAATGGAAAGAAGCTTAAATCTCTTATAAAGGACAGTTTGAGAGCTTACATGAGAAAGAGAAGCAGAACGCTCAGCCGTGAACTCTCATGCAGGTTAATGGAGAGTCTGAAAAGCAGATCTGACTCCAACAGGTGGATGATGATGTCGGTTGCAAATGAGTTCCTGCTTGACTGTGGCTTGATGAACATGATTGCCTCATGTTTCCTGCATTTAATCACACATCAGATGACACAGCTGCAGAATCCTGTCACATTTCAGTGTGATGAAATGAGTTCAGAAAGCAGCGGCTGATTCTCTGTTTTTGAGAGCGTATCAAGTCAAGTCAAGTCAAGTCAAGTCAAGTCACCTTTATTTATACTTTTAACAATACAGATTGTGTCAAAGCAATAGTGTCTCACAGGTGAGATGTGAGGAGCCTCTCGATTCGGGCCTCGTTTCTGTTCACTTCACAGGTGACGACGTTCTGCCAATTAGAGGCACTAGTTACAGCCGGCGTGTCATCTGAGATTAACATCAGAGCTTCACGCGACTAGCGACTCCTCTGAAGTGATGGAGAGGATAGAGAAGTGAAGGAAAAGCTTTAACAGAGAGAACACTACATGCTGTAATTGTCCCAGCGGCACTGGACGGATACCGAATGATAAAAACAGACATCAGCGCTGAAATATTCACTTCTTCACTTAAAACATCATCACACACTGAAAAGAAAAGTATGTTAAGACAAACAGGACTTGGAGTCTGAGCAGCTCAGCACATGATGAGACATTTGAGCTTTGCAGGCATTGCTACATGTTGCTAGGCAGTTGCGTTGGTGTTCTAATGTTGCTAGGCAGTTGTTGTGGTGCTCTAACATTGCTAGACAGGTGCTAGGGTGTTACTAGGCAGTTGCTCTTGTGTTCCAATGTTGCTAGGGTGTTGCTAAACAGTTGCTGTGGTGTTCTAACATTGACAGATGGTTGCTAGGCAGTTGCTCTAGTGTTCTAATGTTGCTGGGGTGTTGCTAGGCAGTTGCTCTAGTGTTATAACATTGCTAGACAGGTGCTAGGGTGTTACTAGGCAGTTGCTCTTCTATTCTAATGTTGTTTGGGTGTTGCTAGGCAGTTTTTGTGGTGGTTTAACATTTCTAGATGGTAGCTAGGGTGTTGCTAGGCAGTTGCTCTTGTGTGTTCCAATGTTGCTAGGGTGTTGCTAGGCAGTTGCTGTGGTGTTCTAACATTGCTAGATGGTTGCTATGGTGTTACTAGGCAGTTGCTTTTCTATTCTAATGTTGTTAGGGTGTTGCTCGGCAGTTGCTCTGTTGTTATAATGTTACTAGGTTGTTTTAGGCAGTTTCTCTGGTGTTCTAGCATTTCTAGATGGTTGCTACGGTGTTGCTATGCAGTTGCTATTGTTTTCCAATGTTGCTAGGGTGTTGCTAGGTAGTTGCTCTGGTGTTCCAACATTGCCAGGTGGTTGCTAGGGTGTTGCTAGGAAGTTGCTGTGGTGTTCTAATATTGCTAGCTAACATTGCTGGAATTGTCAGCCAGCTGTCAACAAAGCACACTTAATTTCTGCTTTTTCTTTACAATCTACACTCAGCATCTTGGCCTTGACTGAGACCTGGATTCGTCCAGAAGACTCAGCAACCCAAATCTACTCCTCTCTTCCCTCACCTACCCATTCCTCATCTCTGGATGTGAATGCAGCAACTGACACTTTAAATAAGCAATCTCTCCTACACTTTTAACAGCACTCACACACATCAACACCTCTCTCCTCACAGGTACCTTCCCCACTGCATTCAAGCAGGCTCGGGTAACACCACTGCTCAAAAAACCTACATTAAACACTTCACTTACAGATAGCTACAGACCTGTCTGGGGTGGGGGCACTGGTCTGCTCATTTCAAACAAATGGAAATACTCAACCCTCTCTCCCTTATGCAATTATAACTCATTTGAATCTCATGCGATTACTGTAACAGATCCTAAAAAACTCCAGGTTGTGGTAATTTACCGCCCTCCTGGCCAAATTCTATCCACCTTCCTAGAAGAGCTGGATGGGCTGCTGTCCTCATTCCTGGA
>NW_015549774.1:304800-332530 GCF_001515605.1 Sinocyclocheilus anshuiensis
ACCCCATCAACTTCGGTCAGAAATCTTGGTGTAATCTTTGATGAGCAGCTGACCTTCAAAGACCACATTGCAAAGACTGCCGGATCTTGCAGGTTTGCATTGCACAACATCAGAAAGATCAGGCCCTTTCTAACGGAGCATGCTGCACAACTTCTTGTCCAGGCCCTTGTCATCTCTAGGCTGGACTACTGCAATGCTCTTCTCCTCAGGGATCAGTTCTTGGACCCCTCTTCTTCTCCATATACACTACATCACTGGGTCCCATCATACAGGCACATGGCTTCTCCTACCCTTGCTATGCTGATGACACACAGCTCTATCTCTCATTTCAGCCAGATGATCCAACGGTAGCTGTACGGATCTCAGGCTGCCTGGCGGACATCTCGGCATGGATCAAAGAACATCACCTACAGCTCAACCTGGCAAAGACTGAGCTTATTGTCTTCCCTGCCACTCCAACTCTACAGCATGATTTCACCATCCAGCTAGGTTCTTCTGCAATTACCCCATCAACTTCGGTCAGAAATCTTGGTGTAATCTTTGACCAGCTGATCTTCAAAGACCACATTGTAAAGACTGCTCGATCTTGCAGGTTTGCATTGCACAACATCAGAAAGATCAGGCCCTTTCTAACGGAGCATGCTCAAAATCACTTTCCAGCACATTCTCGTTCACTGTTCCTGGCTGGTGGAATGATCTTCCCACCCCTAGCAGGAGTACTGAATCCCTGACACTCAAGCGACCGCTGAAAACTCATCTCTTTCGACTCTACTTGACTTCTTCCTAAATAAAAAATAAAAAAACTTTGTCTTTCTCTTTATTTATTCCTTCCCTTTCTAGCTTGTACTTATTTAAACAATGCCTGAAACTTGGTTTTGCGAGCACTTCCTGTGACTGTTTGCCTCTTTAAGATTTATGTATTCCCCAATTGTAAGTCACTTTGGATAAAATCATCTGCAAAATGGCTAAATGTAATGTAAATGCTAGCTGGTTGCTAGGGTGCTGCTAGATAGACGCTTTGGTATTCTAACATTGCTAGGTGGTTGTTAGGGTGTTGCTAGGCAATCGCTTGGGAGTTCTGACACTGCTACCTTGTTTCTAGGGTGTTTTGGCTGGTCTCTAAGGTGTTGCTAGGCTGTTGTTGTGGTGTTACAACATTGTTAGATGGTTGCTAGGCCGTTGCTCTTGTGTTAAAACGTTGCTAGGGTGTTGCTAGGCTGTCGCTTGGGTGTTCTGACTCTGCTACCTGGTTTCTAGGGTGTTTTGCCTGGTCTCTAAGGTGTTGCTAGGCCATTACTCTGGTATTCTAGGTGTTACCTCTCTGGTTTCTAGGGTGTTGTTAGGTGGTTGCTTGGGTGTTCTAACATTTCTTGCTGGTTGCTAGGGTGTTTTGGTTGGTTTCTAAGGTGTTACTGGGCAGTTGCTCTGGTGCTCTGACATTCTAGGTGGTTGCTAGGGTATCTCTGGCTGGTTGCTAAGCAGTTGCTCGGGTATCTATCAGAGTTTGTCTGCATTTCTGCTGTGAATGAAGTCAAACAGGAGTTTCATTCTGATTGACGTCCAGCTCAATATCTCACTCTCCAAATAAATAAACTCACCTGAAGTCTGTACCGAACGCATAAAGAGGAAATAAGCAACACACCATCTCTTTGTCTGAACGCAGAATGTTAATCACAACACTGACGTTAACATTCAACACCTGATCTCAAGGCAAGGCTTACAGACTCTACTAAGAAAATTCAGATTTAAAGCTCAGCACAGAAATGAATGTCACCACGCTTTCAGCTGCACATTAAAACAGACTGTTATATTGCCAGAATGAGTTAGAATGGAAGTGTTTGTTGGTCTGTTGAACTCCGATGACACGCTTCACATTCCCTCAGCATCCACTTAAATGTTTTTGACCTCCATTACTTTCAGAAGAACCTAAGATGTAAGTCACTTTAACTGTGTTAAACTCTACAGCCAGTAATAGCAACAGAATACAATTTAAGCCATAATTCGCTATTGAGATGGAATAACCAACAACGACTGACACAGACAAAGTCAAACCTGCAGCGACGTCTTAAAGCATCATGTTTCATATGGACGAAAATAATCAAATCTTTTATAACAAGCTTCTCTATCATGACTGGCTTAAGAAGTTTTACCCATAATCCTCTGCTACATCTACTGAAAGTGAAAACCCAAGAGAAGCGCAGCAGGAAGACACGAAATTCACCGAAGGGTTCAGATGAGAAATGATTGAGTTCATATTGAGATCTCTCCTGAAACTATAGAGAAGTTCCTCCCAGACGCTTCGAGGAGGAGATATGAACTCATCATCTTGAGAAAAAGTTTCTAGTCAGAATTGCAAAAAGATAAAAAGTTACAATTACCTTCTATATTTTTTTATTCTGTGGTGGAAAAAAGTCAGAATTGCATGATATAAACTCATAATTCAGAGGAAAAAAAACATAATTGCGTTGTATGAACTCAGAATTGAAAACAAATGTTGTTAAAGATGTAACTTGGCCACACTTCAACAAAATGACATGTAAAAGTCAGAAATGTGAGATGTAAACTCTAGATGAATTTTGAAACGTAAAAGTCAGAATTGCAAAATGTAAATATGCAATTGCCAGAAATCACAATTCTGACTTTTGTTCCCCCAGAACTGGACTGAACTTATTGAGTCTTAAAGAGCTTCTGCTGAAATCACTGAACATGAACTTGACTGAACAACAGATTCATGTTTGGTATCATTGAAAGAGGAAAAGTGAAAAGTAACTAAGTTGCTGCGGTGTTTAGACATTTTGTAACGAAATTTTGCAGCAGAAGACTGAAATAGTATTTTATTGTATCAAACATAATGTGAAAGGCTTTGTTTTATTCATTTATTTATTTATTTAACAGTGTATGAATTCATACAAAATCACCACCTTGTAAAATCCCTGGGCATTTTTAAATCATATCTTTCGTTTTTGACTTTTTCCTTGCTTTTGTGCGTTTTTTATTGGTTTTATTTATTTGCTGTTGTTTTTCTGTACGCACTTTGAGAAGGTCCCACTTTTAAAGGTGCTAAATAAAATAAATGCATTATTATTATTATTATTAAAATAGTTGCATTTTCCTGTGAGATCAGGTTAAATGATATCCATTGATTCCTGTGCTGTGAATTTGGCCTTTAATCATACAGAGAAAACACATATAGAAGCTTTTGTGAATGAGCAGTGTCTTCATGCTTCAGTGAATGGTTGTGATGTTTCTGTATTTTCGTAGCGCTGCCTGTGTGAAATCCTGAGGAAATTCAGATCCATAATAATTTCATCAGCCGTCATCCCTCATCTGGTGATTTCTGATCCGTCTATGAATATGATGAAGAGACACGTCTGTCCTGGAGACAATCAAGAGCTTCTTTCAGTCAATATTCTGGTAAAGTCGCTCTGAGACGCCCGACTGATTCGTTCTCAGCGCTGAATACAAAAATTACTGCCTTACTGCAAACAACCCACAACAGAACAACATGAATAAACCAATCACGACTCACAGATCAGATCCATCTCTCTGTCATTTAAACACAGACTGATGTTACAACAGAAACAGAATAACTGACCAGAAATCATCAGAAACTTTACAGCTGCTTGACACTCATGCAAGTGTTGATTCCGACTGTTCGCATATCGTCTCCTGTCCTACTGTAATAACATTTGGGACTGGCTTGAAATATTTAATCACAAATAAAATGAAAAACTTACCCTTGCAATAACTATCCTGTAAATAAAGTTGTGCATTTTTGGTTTACATGCAGAAAAATTAATTTAAACAACAAATAAAGGGACAATAAAGGCCATCTGAGATCAGGATGAGTTTGTTTCTTCATCAGGTTTGTAGAAATGTATCACTGCATCAGTGTCTCAGCAATGGATGCTCTGCAGTGAATGGGTGCCGTCAGAATGAGAGTCCAAACAGCTGATAAAAACATCACAATAATCCACAAGTAATCCACAGCACTCCAGTCCATCAGTTAACATCTGGAGAAGACAAAAGCTGAAACACATCCACCAAGACGTTTTTAATGTCTAAAATATGAGTCCATAATCCAAAACAAACTCATCCTGATCTCAGATGATCTGAGGATGAGCGCATTTTCAGCAAACTTTCATTTTTGCCTGAACTATTCCTTTAAGAGTAAGAAAAGATGCCATGTTCACCATATCACTGTCAGCACTGGTACTAGTGATGACTGACTAGTGGACAGCACTAATTAATTCCCCTAAACATACTGTTACTGTTCACATCTCACATCCGTCAGGAGCATCTCATCCTCAAAACACAGAGAACGAGGAAGAAGCTGCGTTCCACTGAGCTTCTTACAATGGAAATATGGAGCGCTGTTTGCCATTGGCTGCTGCGTTCTGTGGCCTAAAGCTGCTCTGAATGATCGCCGTGTCTGTTTTTGACAGGTTGGAGATAAGAAAGTGCCCTCAGGTATTAGATGTCATTCCTCCGCGGCGGTTAGAGCCTGCTGCCGGTGAATAGAGGATCTCAGCACAACAAAGCTTTCTGTTCTCATTAAGTCTGAGGAAAGAGCAGAATAACGGAGACACCTGTGTAATCCCGGCTCAATCGCACACTGCCGCCGAATTCCAATCGTCCTTAATAACTCAAGTTCAGTATGAAGGGCACACGCACGTATTTCAACACAATACAAGCCATAATTGACGCTTCTCTCATCCACTTCTGCATCTCAGATCTACTGGCTGAGCTTGATGCAGTGCATTCAGCGATGGTCTTCACCACGATGAACTGGTTTGGTCAAAAGAGTCAGTGGTTTTGCATAAGGATCCAGATATTTTACGCTTAACATCAAGTGGCGACCAAAACATTACTAGAATTATTTATCGTATTTTGACTTCACTTCACTGTAAAAAAAAACGTGAATTTAACGGTAAAAGACTGTAAAAAAGCTACAGTAAAAACCTGTTAAATGGTTAACGGTTAATTCCTCTACTATATACGGTGAAAAACTGTATTGGACATTACATAATTTAAGTTAAAACCGTAAAACCTAAAATGTTGCTACCGTATCTTTTATGGTAAAATTTCCGTCAACCACAGCTGACATTTTTTTACCGTAAATTTTACGGAATTTTTTTTACAGTGTTGAATTTGCTCTCAGCAGCAAGTAATTCTCAGTTTTTATCTTCACTGCAGGTCGACTCGTAATTATAAACTCATAATTTGTTGATGGTTTTTGAGGATGAGGGTGTCATGCAACCTGCTGACATCTGACTGATTTAATTACACTGACCTTTTTTTTTTAAGGTAAGTGGTTGCAAACCATTTATTTTAGCTACATTTAAATAAAAATAAATGTTGAAAGTTGGTCAACTAAATTTGTTTATTTAAATTTCGCTAAAATAAATTGATTGCAAAATGTAGTAAATTCAATTAATCATTTTTTTTTCAGTGTAGATGAGTTTTTGCTGAAATACTGTTTGATAAGCTCGAGGCCAGTGTCATTTTAGTGCCATTTACGTACTATGGGAATTTTAGTTTTTATTAATATTTTGAATTACTTTTTATTTTTATAAGTTCAATTTACCTTTTATTTTTAATGTTTTAGTAATTTAGTTGTGTTTTTGTAATTTTTATTATTTTTAAAATGTCTGTAAAATAGTTTTTATTAATATTTTGCATTACTTATTTTCTATATTTAATTATTTTCTATTTTTATTGTAATTTTAGTTCAAGGTTTAAGTATTTTTTTTTAATTTTCATTTGTTGTTAATACTTTAAATGTTCATTAATGTTCATTTTAGTCATTTTGTTGCATATTTGTCATTTTTTATTTTATTATTTAAATATGTCTATATAGTTTTTATTTTAGATTTAGTTATTTTAATACTTCAACTACACAATAATTGGAAATGTTAGATGAAATAAAATAGGTTTGAGTGTGTTAACATTTCAATTTATTTTATTTCAAGTATCAAAAATGTTTTTTTTTAATGCTTTTCATGTTAGTTTTAGTTAACGATAACTCATGACCTTTGACATCAGCAACTAATGATCGGAGAAGCATTTTCTCTCCCCTCTCAAAGTCTGTTTATTTGACTGTCCTCACTATTTGTCTTGTTTTTCCTCAGAACAGACCTGTGGGATCCATCAGTCTTAGAAAGCTTTCATTTGGTGAACCCTTGATGGCTTTGAATGCTGTTTGCGTTGGAAACGTCACAGAAGGTCTTTCTCAGAAGAAGCCTGCCTGCCTGTGTGTGTGTGTGTGTGTGTGTGTGTGTGACCGCATAGCAATAGCCTAAAACACTCACAACACCCTAGTAACTCCCTAACAACTGCCTAAAACACTCACAACACCCTAGTAACCGCATAACAATAGCCTAAAACACTCACAACACCCTAGTAACCGCATAGCAATAGCCTAAAACACTCACAACACCCTAGTAACCGCATAACAACAGCCTAAAACACTCACAACACCCTAGTAACCGCATAGTAACAGCCTAAAACACTCATAATATCCTAGCGACTGCATAGCAACAGCCTAAAACACTCAGAATACCCTAGCAACCACATAACAACAGCCTAAAACACTCACAAAACCCTAGTAACAACATAGCAACAGCATAAAACACTCACAACACCCTAGTAACCACATAACAATAGCCTAAAACACTCACAACACCCTAGTAACTGCAGAGCAACAGCCTAAAGCAATCAGAATACCCTAGCAACCACATAGCAACAGCCTAAAACACTCACAACACCCTAGTAACAACATAACAACAGCCTAAAACACTCAGAATACCCTAGTACTGCATAGCAACAGCCCAAAACACTCACAACACCCTAGTAACCGCAGAGCAACAGCTTAAAACACTCAAAATACCATAGCAACTACATAACAACAGTCTAAACCACTCCCAACACCCTAGAAACCACATAACAACAGCCCAAAACACTCACAACACCCTAGTAACCACATAACAACAGCCTAAAATACTCTTAATATCCTAGCAACTGCATAAAAACAGCCTAAAACACTCAGAATACCCTAGCAACCACATAACAACAGTCTAAACCACTCCCAACACCCTAGAAACCACATAACAACAGCCCAAAACACTCACAACACCCTAGTAACCACATAACAACAGCCTAAAATACTCTTAATATCCTAGCAACTGCATAAAAACAGCCTAAAACACTCAGAATACCCTAGCAACCACATAACAACAGTCTAAACCACTCCCAACACCCTAGAAACCACATAACAACAGCCCAAAACACTCACAACACCCTAGTAACCACATAACAACAGCCTAAAATACTCTTAATATCCTAGCAACTGCATAAAAACAGCCTAAAACACTCAGAATACCCTAGCAACCGCATAACAACAGCCTAAAACACTCACAACACCCTAGTAACCGCATGAAAACAGCCTAAAACACTCAGATTACCATAGCAACCACAGCCTAAAACACTCACAACACCCTAGGAACTGCATAGCATCCAGCTTAGTGGAAGAGACTTTTTCAAGCATTACTGATATTTCTTTATGAATGTTCCTCAGTAAGACAGGAAGGAACATTAGCTGTAGTTACAGAGCTGCAGAGACAGAAGGACAGACTGTCTGGGTCTGGATTAGCTGAACGCTCCACACTCTTCAGAATGACAGGTGAAGAATAGCAGGAAGGAAGTCAGCTCTTGTTTGAAGGGCATGTGATCCCACCTCACATGTTCCTGTCTTAACTGGAAGCATTGTATGTATTTGATGGTGATCTTGAAATTGCTCTTTTACAACTACTTACAATAGTGCATGTCTAAATTTATCTGATTAACTGTGGAAACTGTTTGCCAAGCTTCAATGTCAAATCACTAAAAACATCACTTCTTCAGCTCAAACATGTCTAAACCAAATGGTTGGTCCAGCTAATGTGCATTACTGTGAATTGTGTTCCTTTTGGTTAGGTTTGTTCAAATATCTTAATGTATTCAAGTACCCATAAGCAGTTTTCAGTTACGCAAGTAATTGGTTGCTTCTTTTTAAATTATATTTTCTAGCTGCCATAGAGGATGATGGGAAATGTAGTGTAGTGACCTCTTAAAGGGCCCAAGTACAGTTTCACAAATTGAAATGTATTTATGACCATTACCTTACGCCGTGAATCTTTTATTGTCAGAAAGTCTTTCTCTGCTAGTAAATACGACACGTTGAGTGATTGCTCTGATTGGCTCAGCAAGTCCTGCATGCAAATTCTGCTGCTTTTACATCAGTGTGATGCAGATGAAATCAGCTCTGATGGATGAGGAAGGCTTTGTGTTTGGATCTTAAGGCTGAAGGAGATGAAGCAAACTTTTCCTGAGCTGTTTGTGTACATGTGTCCGATCTCTCCCGTGGGTTATGATTATGATGCCGTGCTCGGACACATTCAAGGCAACCGGCATTGAAGACGGTATTATGAAAAGCGAGGGAAGCAGGCAGCCATGCTTATTTTCCTCACAGGCGCTGACGCTCACGTTAGAGCCGGATATTAGCACACTTCATTACGTACTGAAGGTCAAGGCCAGCCGCTCCAAGAGAGACGATTAATAGCCGATAAAACTTCAGCGATGTTTCTCACCTTCATCTCCAAAGCACAGAGATGAACGAAGAGAACAGAGTTTCCACTGAGCTTCTGTTGTGGAAACATGTTCTTGTTTGACTGTGACGCGAGAGCGAGTGATGACTGTAACTTCCAAAGTCATTCATTCTGACAGCACCCATTCACTGCAGAGTATCCATTGCTGAGACACTGATGCAATTCTTTAAATCTGATGAAGAAACAAACTCATCCTGATCTTGCATGGACCGAAGATGTGTATATACTAATTTTAGGGTGAACTGTTATTTTAATTAGCATTTAGTCATATTTTAAATCCCTTTACTCTGGTTTCATCTGTACTGCATCAGTTGGTTTTGTGCCTGTGAGTCATGTTGATTCTCTACAGCTGAATGTGATGCCTGTGTGTGTGTGTGTGTGTGAACACCTGTCCTCTGTGTCTTACCTGTCCAGCTCTCTGTCAGGTAAACAACAGGTGGAGAGCGTTCACCTTGACTCCTGCAGCCAGACTGTTTGTCAACCATCTGCTGCCTTCCAGATCATCACTTCTGTCTGTCTGAGTGTGTGTGTGTTTTGTGTGTGTGTGTGTGTGAGTGTGAGCGTGAGTGTGTGTGTGTGTGTGTGTGAGTGTGTGTGTGAGAGAGAGTGTGTGTGTGAGTGAGTGAGTGAGTCTGAGTGTGTGTGTGTGTGTGTCTGAGTGTGTGTGTGTGTGTGTGTGTGAGTGAGTGAGTGAGTGAGTGAGTGAGTGTGTGTGTGTGTGTGTGTGAGTCTGAGTGTGTGTCTGAGTGTGTGTGTGTGTGTGTGTGTGTGTGTGGTCCAGCTGCACACTCTCAGGTGTGTTTATGCTGGTTTGCTGTGGTTCTCCTCCTGTGATGGACCGTCTGGAGCAGATGGTGGTTTCCTCTGGTCTCACAAAAACAACCTGCCAACAGATACATTTCATTGAGCAAAACAAGGTCCAAAAATAACTCCTACTACACTTCCTAATGTGAGTGAAATGAAGAGAATATTTCGTACTGGTGATGAAACTGTATTGCGCATTCGATCTATTTAAACTCCTACATGAGAAAGTGTATTTTAGCACACTCTAAGAAAAGTCTGTAAAAATCAGACCCAATGTTCTGTGTTAATATGAAGGAATTTTCCGTCTTGATTTTTCAAAGGTGTTTTACACATATTTTGTTTTGCATTTTGCATGTTTTACAATTCCGCATTGCATTTAGTTTTAGGGTTCAGGAAATGTCTGTAAGTACTACTTTACGGGTTTTTTTTAACCCTTGTTTTAGAATTGTTTTTTTTTTTAAACAAGAAAACAGTTTTAAGCAATTGAAACCCTGAATGATGAAACCATCTCAGTTATTAGTAAGAGTTTTATGAACTTAAGGGGTTTGATGCAAGACTCTGGATCTCAGTCTCGCTCAAGAGACTTCACTCGGAGTACATTACACTTCATTAAACAATCAAATATGAGATTTCTTTGTTTTTGAAAGAAGCTTCTTATGTTTACAAAGGCTGCATTTAATCGATCAAAAACGTTATTTTACAATATAAAATAACTGTTTTCAATTTCAATATATTTTAAAATGTGATTAAATTCTATTCTAAAATGCTGATTTGGTGTGCAATTATTAATAATGGTCTATTATTATCAATGTTGAAAAATTGATAATATGAAATGATAATATGAAATGTGAGTGTGTGTGTGTGTGTGTGTGAGTGAGTGAGTGAGTGAGTGGAGCGGGGGGGGGATATTTTTTGCTGATTTGGTCGTACAGAATCGCTGGACATCTGTCTCTTCCCAACCGGCCTGAATTCAAATCATCCGCCGGCTCAAACACACGGCGACCTGTAAGAGATTCAGCGATCATGTGTTCAACACGTCTGCATTTATAACACTGTAAGAAATGAACGTACTGTAAAATCCCAGCGCATGTATCCCAGCTGTCTGGAGTGTTTCTGCGGGACAGAGAATCAGCGCTGGTAATCTTACAGGGATTAATAGCTTCTTCTTTATCTGTCTCGCCTGGGCGGCGCACGCCTGACAGAATACTAATGAGACCCTCCTGAACTGATCCCGGATCAGCCTCAAACACCAGCAACACTGATCGCAGACCCCGCGTGTGACGACGCTTCACTGACACGAGTTCAGAGAAACACAAGTCTTTACCAGGGCTTCTGATTTGGTTGATAATTTGTGACCCTGGAGCACAAAACCAGTCATAAGGGCCAATTTTTAGAAATTGAGATTTATACATCATATGAACACTGAATAAATGAGCTTTCCATTGATGTATGGTTTGTTAGGATAGAGCAATATTTGAAAATCTGGAATCTGAGGGTGCAAAAAAATCTAAATATTGAGAAAATCATCTTTAAAGTTGTCCAAATGAAGTTCTTAGCAATGCATATTACTAATCAAACATTAAGTTTTGATATATTTACGGTAGGAAATTTACTAAATATCTTCATGGAACATGATCCTTACTTAATATCCTAATGATTTTTGGCATAAAAGAAAAATGTATAATTTTGACTCATACAATGTATTGTTGGCTATTGCTACAAATATACCCCAGCGACTTAAGACTGCTTTTGTGCTGCAGGGACACATATTTTGCTAAGCTTAAAGAATGTCCCATATTATACAGTACAGATATTATTTGATTTGCTAAAGTTTTTGTCTCTTTTGCTCACATTTCTTTGCATTTGATCAAAAATACAGTAAAAAATGTGGAATATTATTAGAATGTAAAACAGCTGTTTTCTGTGTGAATATCTGTTAAACTGTAATGTATTTCTGTGATGCGCAGCTGTATTTTCAGCATCATTACTCCAGTCTTCAGTGTCACATGATCTTCAGAAATCATTCTAATATGCTGATCTGCTGCTCAACAAACATTTCTGATTATTATCAATGTTGAAAACAGTTGCGCTGCACAATATTTTTGTGGAAACCGTGATACATTTTATTTTTCAGGATTCACAGATGAATAGAAAGTTCAGAAGAACAGCATTTATCTGAAATAGAAATCTTCTGTAACATTATAAATGTATTTACTGGCACTCTTCATCAATTTAATGCAGCCTTAATAAAAGTATTATTTTTATTTTTAATCTTTCTGATCCCAAAGTTTTAAATGGTATTGTATCACCGTTTCCACAAAAGTATTGTGCAGCACAACTGTTTTTAACATTGCTAATAATCAGAAATGTTTCTCGAGCAGCAAATCAGCATAGAATAGAAAGTTCATAAATGTCTTTACTGTCACTTTTGATCAATTTAATGCATCCTTGATTAATAAAGTGTTAATTTCTTACCAAAAAAAAAATACCCCAAACTTTCAAACGACAGTATTTATATTGATTTCTAGGCTTTTTTTTGACTGATAATCAGACACAATGGTTTCATGAACACCAGAAATGTTAACAAGACCAGCATCTGGTTCAACAGAAAGTTCTAGATTATAAACTATGTGTGACCCTGGAGCACAAATTCATAGTCATAAGCAGCACAGGTATATTTGTAGCAATAGCCAACAATACATTGTATGGGTCAAAATTATACATTTTTCTTTTATGCCAAAAATCATTAGGATATTAAGTAAAGATCGTGTTCCGTGAAGATATTTTGTAAATTTCCTACTGTAAATATATCAAATTTTTGATTAGTAATATGCATTGCTAAGAACTTCATTTGGACAACTTTAAAGATGATTTTCTCAATATTTAGATTTTTTTGCACCCTCAGATTCCAGATTTTCAAATATTGTGCTATCCTAACAAACCATACATCAATGTTAAGCTTATTTATTCAGCTTTCAGATGATGCATAAACCTCAATTTCACAAAATTGACCCTTATGACTGGTTTTGTGCTCCAGGGTCACATATTTTCACTTGATTCATCGTTGTTTTATCACTACACCAAGTTCAGGACTTAATAACACAGCCTTCAAGATCTAGAAGCCCAATATTTCCTTCACATTGATATATCTGTCTATTATGATGTCTATGGCAGAACGAGAGTATCATTAGACTCATGTTATGATTGGGCTCAAATTCTCCTGTTAGACAGCAGCTCACCGGTTGATCACTGAAGCCCCGATGAGAGACGGATGACAGAAATGAAAGAGAGGATCTGCGTCTGTCCTCCAGAGGAAGAGCGTCATTATATCTGATGTTATTCTGTCCCTGTTTCCCTCTTCAATCTCTGACGGTGATGTAACACACTCTCATCCGGCGCTCTCGTCATCAGCACTAATGCAGTTTGAGAATACACTCACAACCTGACAGATATTACAGCAAAAAATCAACATTTACTCACCAAACCCATATTTCTGAGGAATATCTTGGGCACAGAGGAAAGCTGCATTAACGTTATCATAAAGCATCATAACAGTAATCCATATGAAGTCACATGATGCTTTATGCGAGAAGCAAATAGAAATGACCTTCCTGCATTTCAGCATTTTGAATTTTGAAAATAAAGGTTCTTGTTGAACCTTTAACATTCATGAACCTAAATTGAAAGCTTCATGAAAGTAAACTGGTAACACTTTATTTTAAAGTGTCCTTGTTACATGTACTTACTATTATAATAACAATAAATTATGCATAATTACATGCAAGTAACCCTAAACCAAACCCCAACCATACATGTAAATTACACACGTTCAAATAAAGTGTAACCGATAAAAGTAAGACTTTTTAAAGATCATTGTAAGAGCAATTAAAGAAAACGTAAGGAATAAATTGAAGCGAGTTTAGAAATGTGAACTGGAAAACAAGACAAAAATACTAAACAAGATATACATTTTTTTGGAGTGCATGCAGCTTTTAATGCCATGACTTAATAAATGTAAGACTTTCTGATCCAATTTAGCAAATGACTTTGTGGAAGGGCGAATTAAGACTTTTTAAGACCTGCAGAAACCCTGAAAGGTCCTTTGTACTCAAAAAAAAAAGGGTTCTTTAAAAATAAATCACCAAGGCTGCAATTATTTGTTTCAAAAATACAGTAAAAATGTTGAAACATTTAAATATAAATGAATTGTTTTCTATGCAAATATTTAGTAAAACGTAATTTATTCCTGCGATCTAAGCTGAATTTTCAAAACCATTTTTAGCTGCTGAGAATACTAGTGTTCTAACCAAGTTTTGTCATGCGTTCAAATCAAATATAATGCTACATATTCTTAAAAATAAAGGTTCTTTATTGGAATTGATGGATTTATGAAGAACCTTTAACATCCGTGGAACCTTTTCGATGCACAAAAGGTTATTTATTATAAAAGAAAATTGTTTAAAAAGGTATTTTTTTAAAAAGAAGGGTTTTTTTAAAAAAAGAAAAAAGTATTTTTTTGAAGAGCTGTTCACGGACAAGGTTCTTCACGAAACCAGAAACTGAAAGAATGTTCTTCAAAACACCTTCTTCATGTTCCACAGAAGAAAGAAAGTCACAAGGGTTTAAAGGACAGGATTGTAACGTTTGTGTAAAAGGATTCAGCCATAAGCAGTGAACTGTGGAACCAGCCGCGGCTGCTGTACAGATGGAGCTGCTCTGATTTGTTCTGCTTCTGTGTCGTCTTTGTCTCCAGCGCAGAGGAACACAAAGAAGGAGGGTCCGGCGTGTGTGTGTGAGCTCCCTTTGTGTGCGTCTGCCTTTGTTTGGGACGTACCACTCGGTGTCACCAATCGGCTGCGGCTCCGCTGAGAGCGAGGCGGTCCCTTGCCGGCCCCTCACACACAGCGGGACCCCTAGTGGACGTCACATGATGCTGCAGCTCGGCTTCATTCAGAACACACACACACACACACACACGCTTCACTGAAACACAGAGTCAATCTGATGACATCACAAAGAGCACGAGTATGTGTGTGTGTGTGTGATGTCATCACTAACACAACAGGATGGATTCACTGCACAATATACCGCAGACCCATTTCTTTAAGACGAGACACTACAGGCAAAAACATGTTTTCATGCACTCGTCAGTTTTCAGATTTTGGGATCTGGATTTTCTAAAAAAAAAAAAAAAAAGCAAAATAAACATTTATAGTATGTGTTTATTCTATTGCACTTTATCTACTTGCATCTGTAGATTTCAATTCCAATCCATATCTTTTTCTTATAGTTACACCAAACTTTACAGGTCTATTTCTTTCTATATTCAGAAGGCTTTTACTGAGGGGTTGTTCATACTGTACATCATTCACACTGATTTATATGACGCTTTATTCCTTAACACATGGTGCAAATATGTTTGTTTTGTTGACAGAATTTTTTGATTTATGGAGTGATAAGAGGAATCCAAAATTGCCTCTGGAAAAACCTTTGTGAATTATGAACCTGGTTTTATCTGATGTTCAGATTTCTGTTTTGGAAATGTTCGCAAATTAATGCATATTTTATAAGAGAGTGCCTCATTTGCAAATTTTTTATTTTCATTTAATGTATTTATTTTATTTTATTATAAATTTTTTTTTTGCAATTGCCTAATCAATCAACTATGAATTCCATTTCTGTATTCGGGAATTTATTTTTTTTTATTACAGATTTAATAAAAAAAATTTAATTTCATAAAAAAAATTAAAAAAAATTTAATTAAAAATGTTAAAAAATTTAATTTTTTTCCCCCGAATTCTGTATTCAGGAAAAGTTTAATTTTTTAAAAATAAATAAATAAATAAATAATTTTTTATTACCTATTTACCTTTGGTGTCTTGCCTTAAAAAGTATTTAAAACTGTGTGCAGTAGTTATTAAACAGGTATCATCCCAGAAATACATATGGCTATTTTCGCCTTTTCAGTCTAATTCTAAAGTCTAATTTTGTGTCTAATCAAATAAAATGTCATAAAGATGTTAACAATCAATCTGTAAAAATGCTCTTAATGTGCACAGCACACACAGTATGAGCAGCGTGTTGTTATTAGCGTTCATGATGACATCACAAAGGACAGCGGAAGGAAATTTCCCGCGCTCTCCGTCAGAATGCTGTTGGCACGGCAACAGCAGCGCGCGCACATTCTTGGCAGAGTTATTTCCCGCCGCGGGCCATTTGGAAACCGTTGGTGATATTAGGCGGGAATAATTGAGATGTTGATTGCCCCTCACACCAGTAAATGAGATTATGTTCTGTTGATCGCTCGTTAACAAACCTAAAGCATGATTATGAAAATCTCTTCCTGCTGCCTGGAATGAATATTCCATAGAGTCATATTCCATTACATAAATCATACAGCTACAATAAAACACCAATTCAGTTTCTGCAGAATGTGCCATTCGATATAACGAGCGATTAAACAGTGCGGCGTTTCACACTTTAGAATCTTCTTTGTTGTCGTTTCAACTTTAACTCTATATAGCTACATCATCTTTTACATGCTGTGGATTATAATAACTTGTCATTAATCAGTTTTAATAGACTAATGAGACAGAATCACGTACTAACCTTGTCTGTGTGAATTGTGTTGGAAAAATATATATATATTTTTTTTAACCATTCAAGTGAAAATAATTTTTTGGCAGCCTGTCACAGATGTACATGGAGCTTAAAGGAACAGTTCACAAGAAAAGTGAAATTGTGCTCAACCTTAGGCCATTCTAGATTTAAATGAGTTTGTTTCTTCATCAGGTTTGGAGAAATGTAGCATTACATCAGTGTCTCAGCAATGGATGCTCTGCAGTGAATGGGTGCCGTCAGAATGAGAGTCCAAACAGCTGATAAAAACATCACAATAATCCACAAGTAATCCACAGCACTCCAGTCCATCAGTTAGCATCTGGAGAAGACAAAAGCTGAAACTAACCCAGCATTAAGACCTTTTTAACTAAAATACATAGAGTCCATAATCCATAATAACGCTTCCTCCAGTGAAAAAGTGCATTGGTGTGAATCAGGAGAGAAATCTGCACAGATCAAGCAGCGTTTACAAGCCAAAACAGAAGCTTTTGTCTGTCTAAACTTGTGGATTATTGTGATGTTTTTATCAGCTGTTTGGACTCTCATTCTGACGGCACCCATTCACTGTAGAGGAAACATTGCATGTTTTCACAAACACAACAAACTGAAGACAGACGAGTCAGAGCAAGTGAATTATATTCAATCATTTCAGCACTGAAAACATCTTAAACAGGTTTCAGCGTTCAACTTTCAGTGATTGCATTCATAAATGCATTATAAATATTATTAAAATATACTATCCTCACCACCACAGGATAGAAAAGAATAGAATTCTCTGTGAATCGAGCAAATATGTACATAATCAGATATCAAGATAAAAAGAAACCTCATCAGCAGGAAACGTGTAGATAAGCTAATAAAACCGTCGGTCTTCTGTTCTCCGTCACGACTCAGTCCGTCTTTTTGGTGTTTTCTGCGTCTTGGGGGTTGGTTTGGTCCGGTTCGTCGGAGGCCGATCCGTTGGGTTTGTTGCGGATCGGGGAAGAGTCGGTCAGAGGTGAAAAGGTCAAAGGTCGAACAAACAGAGTCTTGTAGACCAGAGACTCCACCGCTGAGAACGGATACGACGACGAACCCAACAACATCATCCGCGTCTGAAACAACAGACGGAAGACTTCTTAAGAAAGTTTGAGGATTAACCCTTGTGCGACCTTTTGGACATTTTTGTCCTTTTCAGTTTTGTTTTTTTGATCATTTTGCCTGTGTTATTGCCAAATGCACTGTATGTGTGTCATAAAAATAAAAAAAATTGTGTGTGTGTGCGTGTGTGTTCTTGTAATATTTGAGAGAGAAAAACTCTACTGCAAATCACAAATCCAACCACTGTGTGCACCAGCGGAGTTTTGCTGGCATCTAATGCGGAAAATTTGGTACTTACGCCCAAACAAAATCTTACTGAAAGCTCATTTTTTTAGATATCAACCTCAAATTTGGAATACAACTTGTTTAGATTTATGGCTTTGATTTTCTAGCAGGTATAGAGTTCAACATGTTTCATAAAATATATATTTTATATAAAACATCGTTCATAAATCATTTTCATAAACCTAAACATCTAGAACTTTTTTTTGGTTCAACTTTTTAAACTTTTTTTACTTCAACAATAATCTGCCATGGGTCTTCTTTAAAATGAGACCAAACTTAACTCTGTGCTCCCAAGCTTCAAATTTTTATGACAGTTTTTTGACATTTTTGTCCACTATGGACCTATGTGTAACTTTTTTTAAGTGAAGCACAAGGGTTAAACACAATACGTCAATATGTTCTCAGAAATGAGCAGAAAACGAGATATGTTGTGTCAAAACTCACAACTTACAACAGCTCTCCAATACGTTTTGCACACAAAAATAGCTTAACTACTGTAGAATATCAAAATAACTTTTACTGATCACACCGCATAAAAGTCTTGTTTTTCAGTGCAAATGCCTAAAATTTCTATGAGTCTATGATAAACTAAGTGAATTTATGATTAAAAAAGGACAAATATCTGCCAATGGGCTCCAAGAAAAATCCAATTAAGTTTTCAATTCCCATTGGCAGATATTTGTTCTTCTTCTAATCAAACGTCTCAGGTTACTTATGTAACCATGGTTCCCTGAGTAGGGAACGAGACACTGCGTCCTCTAGGGGTCGCCATAGCGACCCCTAGAGGACGCAGTTCGAAGTTGAACTTTATATCTTACATCTTCATTTTGCATCTCCAGTAAATGTATCTTGATTAAAGGAGGTTTAGATGTTTGTACTGGAAAGCAAGACACAAATACTTTTTTTTTTTTTGGCAGTGTATGCAACAATTAATGCCATGGGTTTATGAATTTAAGACACTGATTTAAGGCCTTTTAATTGGTGGGAGGGTGCACTAAGACTGGCAGAAACCCTGAGTTTCTCAAAAATAGAGTCAAAGATGAACGCACATCTGAAAGGACTGAAAGTATAATCCTCAGTTATACTAATGAGTCAAACAGAAAGCTGAAGGAGAGAAGCGCTGAGATAAGACTGAAGAACTCCAGATTTACTGTCATTCTCGTTCAAAAACTTCACTCTTTTTGAAGCAGAATGATGCAATTACATGAAAATGATGCAAAAAGCGCGAGAGCCGTGTAAGAGCGCGAAGCGGCGTGGATCACACTGAAGGGCAAAAGAGGATGGAGAGAGACGAGAGCAACACCACTCACTTTGATGAGCTTTAGCAGCTCGTTCGTTAAATTCAGTCAAACGAATGCCAGCAGATTCAAACACCACACTCCGGTCAATCAAACCTCTCTTTGCCTGGTTTCCAATCGTGAAATCACAGCTAATATTTGTTTATCAGTAAATAAACACACTATCATGGCGTTTCACTGTACATCCTCTAGGTTTCCCCATAGCGACCCCTAGAGGACGCAGTTCGAAGTTGAACTTTATATCTTACATCTTCATTTTGCATCTCCAGTAAATGTATCTTGATTAAAGGAGGTTTAGATGTTTGTACTGGAAAGCAAGACACAAATACTTTTTTTTTTTTTGGCAGTGTATGCAACAATTAATGCCATGGGTTTATGAATTTAAGACACTGATTTAAGGCCTTTTAATTGGTGGGAGGGTGCACTAAGACTGGCAGAAACCCTGAGTTTCTCAAAAATAGAGTCAAAGATGAACGCACATCTGAAAGGACTGAAAGTATAATCCTCAGTTATACTAATGAGTCAAACAGAAAGCTGAAGGAGAGAAGCGCTGAGATAAGACTGAAGAACTCCAGATTTACTGTCATTCTCGTTCAAAAACTTCACTCTTTTTGAAGCAGAATGATGCAATTACATGAAAATGATGCAAAAAGCGCGAGAGCCGTGTAAGAGCGCGAAGCGGCGTGGATCACACTGAAGGGCAAAAGAGGATGGAGAGAGACGAGAGCAACACCACTCACTTTGATGAGCTTTAGCAGCTCGTTCGTTAAATTCAGTCAAACGAATGCCAGCAGATTCAAACACCACACTCCGGTCAATCAAACCTCTCTTTGCCTGGTTTCCAATCGTGAAATCACAGCTAATATTTGTTTATCAGTAAATAAACACACTATCATGGCGTTTCACTGTACACTTACAATAATTTGTGACCTGGATACACTGCATGTTTACTTCAGTGAGTGGCGTTCTCTTATAAATGCAGTTATTTTGCATTTCTAATTCTATTTTGCATTAAATGTCAGAAGGTTTGACTGTTTTGTCATAAGGAGGTCAAGATCAAGTTGCGTATATATATATATATATACAGTGGGTACGGAAAGTATTCAGACCCCCTATGTCTGTTTAACTTATATCTGTTTGTACTTGTTTGTAAAGCACAACATCTACAAAATGGAGAACTATAAAAGTGCTATATAGTTTATTACCATTTTTATTAATTTGCCATGTGTAGTTTTGGGTATTCATGTATAATAAGTGTTTTTTTTATTGTATATATAGACCAATTTGGAGTAGACGTCACAGTTACGTCACTTGCAGCTGCGCGCGCATAGTGGTGGCAGAAAAACACTGGGAGCAAGTGGATGGAAACGAGGTAAAAACCATGGAATAAGAGAAAAAATTTATTGTTGTGCCTTTGGATGTCAGAATCAGAATGCAAATAATTTTTATATAATACTGTCGATGCCATTTGAAGCTAAACGCAGACGTTTACACGGACAGACTACGGATGAAACCTGCTATGATTACCCTACTTTAAAGCATAAATTAGATTTAAACAATAGGTCTCTATAATATTCACATAGGGGACATATTGTATTAGCCCTACAGTTAAAGCATGAAATATTATTTAAACCTATAACATTTTACATAACATTTACCTATTTTATCTCACAATTCTGACTTTTTTTTCCTGCAAATGCAAGTTTATATCTCCTAGTTCGAACTTTATAACTTAATTCAACTCAACAATTGCGAGTTTGTCAATTCTGAGGATAAAAAAGCCAGAAGTGTGGGATTATAAACGCATGATTCTGAGCCGAGGGGAAAAAAAGAGAATGACGAGTTGATTTTTCTTACCAGAATTACCAGATATAATCTCGGAATTTAAAGAAAAAAAATCAGAATTTTGAAATTATACTCAATTTCCTTTTTTATTCCGTGGCTTGCATAGACTGCTACGTTAAAACTGGCATTTTCTGCCACCAGATAGGACACACAGACACAGACACAGACACGCACACACAGACACACACACACAGAGGTCAAAGGTTAAACGAGGAAAGTTAAATATAACTGCTCTGACTCTACAATGTAAAACAGACAATTAACACACGACTGAGATGCACATTCTATAGAAATGTGTCACGTTTAACGTCACTCTGCAACCATAAACCTTCTAATATTACTTAGTGGAAGAATTGTATAGTGTGATTATTATTAATAATAAATTGCTATCCACTGTAAACGTGTCTTCATCATTTGTTTGAATCCATTTAACTCTCACAATAATTGCTTTTGTCATTTCTACTTGATTTTATGAGTCACTCTTTCAACTAATAAATTAAATTCAAAATAATAAAAAATTAAAAAATGTTTATGGGCAGAAATATTTTTACAGTGTTTATTGAACATTTATCGATCATATGTGACCCTGGAGCACAAAACCAGTCATAGGGGTCAATTTTTTGAAATTGAGATTTATGCATCATAAGCAAAGAAATAAGCTTTCCATTGATGTATGGTTTGTTAGGATAGGACAATATTTGAAAATCTGGAATCTGAGGGTGCAAAAAAAATCTAAATACTGAGAAAATCGCCTTTAAAGTTGTTCAAATGAAGTTCTTAGCAATGCATATTACTAATCAAGTATTAAGTTTTGATATATTTACGGTAGGAAATTTACAAAATATCTTAATGGAACATGATCTTTACTTAATATCCTAATGATTTTTGGCATAAAAATCAGACTGTCCTGGACTGCTTTAATCTTACCCAGAATGCTAATTTCCCAACCCACACTCGTGGTCATACACTTGACTTAGTTTGTACGTCTGGTGTGAATAACATCTCCATCAGTAGTCATGCTATTCCTATCTCTGATCATAAGCTTATCACTTTTGACTTTACGTTAATACATCCTACTAAATGTGCTGGTAATACTACCATTTCTTATCGCAAAATCAATGCTATCAATGTAAATACTTCTGCTGCTTCAGTTGCTTCCTCTACTATTTCTGATGTTTTCAAATTCACCTGTCCATATGTGATATCTGACCTATATCATTCTGTTATTGTTGATGTTTTAGATGAGCATGCTCCAATTAGGACTAGGTCTGTTGCTTTGTCCCACACCTCTCCCTGGTATAATGCTGAGCTCCGTGCTATGAAGGCAAAAGGCAGACAGCTTGAACGCCTTTTTAGAAAAACTGGCCTGACTGTCCATTTTCATATATTTTCAGAATATATTAGGCATTATAAAACTGCCTTAAAGGCAGCACGCTCTTCCTATATTTCCGACATCATCAAAAAAGCTAACAATAGGCCACAAACACTGTTTAACATGGTTAATAAATTAGTCCAGCCACCTAGCCATAGTCTCAGTCAATATGAATGTGATGATTTGTGTGGCTCTTTCTTGCGCCACTTTCAAATAAAACTGGACGCTCTATGTGGGCCTCTTGGCACTGAACCAACCACTTCTATTTGTGAGCAAGCTCAATCTATTCAACTGTTAAATAATTTTACCTTGACAACTCCAACCTTAATTGCTGAAATAATACAGAACTCTAATTCTTCCACATGCCAGCTAGATCCTGCGCCCACATTCCTTCTGAAACACTGTACTTCTGTCATTTCTGCTCCTGTCTCACACTTAGTAAATATGTCCTTTATCTCTGCCACTGTTTCCAATTTCACTGAAAACTGCTTCTGTTACTCCTGTTCTTAAAAAACCAAACCTGGACCCAGCTGATTTCACCAACTATCGTCCAATCTCCAATCTACCATTTATTTCGAAAATTATGGAAAAAGTTGTTGCCAATCAGCTACAGTCTTTTCTAGCTCTCAGCCATCAGTTCGATGCATTTCAATCTGGTTTTCAGCTCTCATCACAGCACTTTAGTTAAGGTTGTCAACGATTTGTTACTCTCGGGTGACTCAGGTAATCTCTCCATTCTCCTGCTGCTCGAGCTCAGCTCAGCATTTGATCTATCACAAGATATTACTCTCCCGCATTTCAGAGATAGGTGTCTCAGGTGCTGCACTATCCTGGTTCTCTTCCTATCTCACTGATAGACAATACAACATCACTATGCATAATTATAAATCTCCCACTACTTTACTCAGTCAGGGTGTTCCCCAGGGCTCTGTTCTTGGGCCATTACTATTCATTACTTACATCATGCCTCTTGGACATATTATCCGTCGTCATGGTTTTCATTATCACTGTTATGCTAATGATATTCAGATACACACTGCATGCAGACCAGATTCTATTCACCAGACCACATCACTATCTACCCGTGTCAATGAGCTAAAGGCCTGGCTAAATTCTAATTTTCTCAGTTTGAATTTGAACAAAACAGAAATTTGAATTACTGGCCCCCTTCACTAACAAAAAATATAGTAAATGCTCCCAGTTTCAACAATTTTTCCATCTGCTACTGTCAGAAATTTAGGCATTACTCTTGATCCTTCACTGACTCTGGATGTTTACATTAGTAAACTGTCCAAATAATTGCACCTAAACTATGGAACTACCACTGGCACTAAGAACAATAACCTCACTCTCTGTATTTAAATCACAACTCAAAACCTACTTGTTTACCCAATACTATCAGTCATAACATGTTCGTTAGACACTCTCCTCATCCTATACTACCAGCTGTAATTCTCTCTGAGTATTTTCGTTCTGTGTATTTTTGTTGCATTTACTATTCTTTGTTTGTTACTTATTGACATTATCCTTTTTCTGTTATTACTTATACTATGTTGTGTATCTCCAGTACATAATTTTTAGGCATTACTCTTGATCCTTCACTGACTCTGGATGTTTACATTAGTAAACTGTCCAAAGCTGCATTTTTCCAGCTTCGCTGTTTAGCCCAACTTCGATCCTATGTTTCTCCAAAAGATGCTGAATCATTAGTGCATGCTTTTATTACATCACGCCTCGACTACTGTAATGCTCTTTTTGCCGGATTACCATTGCACTCTATCTCTCGTTTACAATATATTCAAAATTCTGCTGCAAGAATATTAACCCATACTAAACCATCTGCTCATATTACCCCTATCTTATTTAAACTCCATTGGCTCCCTGTATTATCTCATTCTTCTGCTTACTTTTAAATCACTCAATGGCCTTGCTCCTCCTTATCTCTCTGATCTACTGTCTCCTTACGTTCCGCCTCGATCACTTCGATCTACAGGGTGTGAACTTCTTACTGTACCTAGATTTCATCTATCTTCAATGGGTGGCAGGTCATTTTCCATAATTGCACCTAAACTATGGAACTACCACTGGCACTAAGAACAATAACCTCACTCTCTGTATTTAAATCACAACTCAAAACCTACTTGTTTACCCAATACTATCAGTCATAACATGTTTAGACACTCTACTCATCCTATACTACCAGCTATAATTCTCTCTTGAGTATTTTCGTTCTGTGTATTTTTGTTGCATTTACTATTCTTTGTTTGTTACTTATTGACACTATCCTTTATCTGTTATTACTTATACTATGTTATGTATCTCTGTTTCCAGTACATAACGCTTACTCTCCTGCGTTCTTCCACACAAACCCTTTCAAATGCCACTCGCACAAAAACATGACAACAAGTGTCTCCAAGAAATCAATACAGAAGCCAATTATTCTACCTGCGGCATTCTGGGAGCAAACGCTATTATTCTGAGAGAAAGAGACTCAGCTTCTGCAGACAAACACCGCCATCAAATCTGGACAAAAACAGCTCATCCGTGATGCTTTCATCTCATTTATGAGTTCAGATGAGCTCATTAACACAATGAGCGTCCTCAAACATGAGCACTTTGTCTCATGAATGTCTTTTAGACACTGAAATCACTCAAAATATCTGATGAAGAACAGCAACAGTAGAGAAGAGAAAAGATCCTGCAGATCTGAAATGATGTTCAGACATTCAGAAAGAAAAGCTGCTGTCTGAGGGATTTTATATGTTCAGATATCATTTTAAATTTTAGGGAAAAAAAATTCTAAAACTTTAACTAAAATTGTCAAAGCAACATCTTTCATTTTCATTGAGTTTAACTTGATTAAATTAAGCAAAGCTAAAACTGAAATAAAAATGTATTTAAAAAAATTAATGTTTCAAATCCAAAATAATAAATTAAATTATTTAATAAAAATATATTTAAAAAGTTTTCAGTTTTCATTTTTATAAAAAAAAATATACAGACATTTAAAATAAAAAAAATCACAAAATTACTAAAACTCTAATTTTTATTAGTTTTTTTTATTTTCTTTTATAGGTCTGTATTTTTTGTTTTTTAATTTACTGAAACAAATGTGTTAATTATACATACATATAAACAATTTTTAAATCAAAATGATAAAAACAACAAGTTATCACAACAATAATTTTTATTAGTTTTGTGATTTTTTTTAAACATATATATTCTTTTAATAACTTTCACTTTTAGTTTGTTATTTCAGTCAACTGAAACTCAAGTGAAAATAAATATAAATAGATAGATTAAATAGAATAAATAAATAGCTTCTGTTTTTTTGTAAATATGTCTATATAGTTTTAATTCATTTTTATTTCATTTACTACAAGTTAAACTAAATTAAATTAAAAAATGTTTCCTTGGCAACTAGCAGGAATAAAAGCTATTAATTTAAAGTTTTTTTTATAATTTATTTCAGTTAATGCTTATTTTAGTTCACGTAACAACGTTTTTAATTGTTTTAGTTAGCTATAACAACCCATGCACAAAATTGTCCGATACTTATATTATTTAATTTTATTATTATGAGGTGAAATACGACCTGAATGTGGTGTTCCTTGACTTCAATGTCTGTGACCATTTCAGAAATGATCTTGTGTCGTATATCTGGAATATTTAAGACTCTTACTATGACATCTTCAGGAGTTCGTTGGTTTCTGGTTTCCAGACGCCTCGAACCAGCTGCTCAAAGTTACTCAAGAGTCCTCCACCGGCTCCTGCAGACACACAATCACGTCTGGAGATCAGAGATAGCATCCGCTATCGATAATAACTCCGTCAATAACTCTCAGGATGATGCACGAGTCGCTCGCTGATGTGTTTTGGCTCTTAAACTTTTATCATTTCAGCGGCGATTGTAATTAGTCACCTCGACCTCTTGATATTTCAAAGCGTTTCTCGCTGTAATTGAAGGACAGCGGGGTGAAATGCATCATGGGTTTTAATAATGAGTGTGATGAAATAACCTTGAGCTTTTAAACACTGAAATGCCAAGCCAAGAATACTGTCACATCCCGCTCGATATCTGACTGGAAAAAATGAACGTGGATGGATGAACGTAATTAGTCGCGCCGTACCTTTAGCCCAGCCCACCGCGATCATCACAAACAGACCGTCTTTGTACTTCCTTCCTGCTTGTGTGACTCCGCCCAGAACCTTCCAGGTACGGGTCACTTCCTTCATCGCCGTCAAGAGCAGACGCACGGGCAACACGGACGCAAGCGAGTACACGGCATCCAGAGGACAATAAAACACCACACACACACACATAAACACACACACACATAAACACATAAACACACACTTATCAATACATACGAGTCTAGAATAAATCTCTCAAAAACACATCCAGTTCAAACATCACTGCAAATGAGAAATATCATGGGCTAAATGTCATGTAAATAATGCCACAATCAGTGCTATTTTACAAAAAGTAACAAAAAGTAACAAAAGTGGTTACTTTTTCACAAAACAGTAACACAGGTAACAATGCATTACTTTTTCCATAAAAAGTAACTACGTAACACAAATAGTTACTTTATTATGGAGCAACGCAATATTAATAACTTTAAACGTAACTTTTTCAAACACTGGCACACACACACACACACACACACAATTTCACTTTTAGTTTTAGTTATTTCAGTCAACTGAAACTCAAGTGAAAATAAACATAAATAGATAGATAAAATAGAATAAATAAATAAATAAATAGCTTCTGGTTTAAAAAAAAATGTCTATATAGTTTTAATTCATTTTTATTTAAGTTTTAGTTAATTTTGTACATTTAGTACAAGTTAAACTAAATGAAATTGAGAAATGTTTCCTTGGCAGCTAGCTGAAATAAAATAAGTTAAAGTTTTTTTAATTAATTTATTTTCAGTTAATGTTTATTTTTAGTAACGACAATGTTTTTCAAATTGTTTTAGTTAGCTATAACAACCCATGTGCAAAATGTTATGGTACTTTATTTTATTTTTTAATTATTATTCTGAGGTGAAATATGACTTGAATGTGGTGTACACAAAAAGTAACAAAAGTGGTTACTTTTTCACAAAACAGTGACAAAATGTAACACAAAAGTAACAATGCATTACTATCCATAAAAAGCAACTACACTCTTAAAAATAAAGGTGCTTCAAAAGGTTCTTCAAGCGATGCCATAGAAGAACCCTTTTTGGTTCCACAAAGAACCATTTAGTCAAAGGTTCTTTAAAGAACCATCTCTTTCTTACCTTTTTATAATCTGAAGAACCTTCTTTCGCCACAAAGAAGCTTTTGTGAAACAGAAAGGTTCTTCAGATGTTAAAGGTTCTTTATGGAGCCATTTAGACAAAAAGGTTCTTCTATGGCATCGTGAAGCACCTTTATTTTTAAGAGTGTAAGTAACACAATAAGTTAGTTTTTCATGGAGTAACGCAATATTGTAATGCATTACTTTTAAAAGTAACTTTCCCCAACACTGGCGCGCGCACACACACACACTCACACACACACTCACACACTCACTCACTCACTCATTCACTCTCTCACTCTCTCACTCTCTCACTCACTCACTCACTCACTCACTCACTCACTCACTCACTCACTCACTCACTCACTCACTCACTCACTCACTCACTCACTCACTCACTCACTCACTCACTCACTCACTCACTCACTCACTCACTCACTCACTCACTCACTCACTCACTCACTCACTCACTCACTCACTCACTCACTCACTC
>NW_015549774.1:334483-353397 GCF_001515605.1 Sinocyclocheilus anshuiensis
CACACACACACACACACACACACACACACACACACACACACACACACACACACACACACACACACACACGTGTCAGTCCACAGCTAATTGCCCATCTCTGTCCTTCAAAGCAGCAGAAAGTGCTCGTTTAAATAACCATTAGCATAATTTGTTCTGTTGGCTATTAATTATGGTAAGTGCTCATCCTGTGAATGATGATTTCTTTCTGAAATGTCAGAGACCCGCTGAAAGATGGACAAAAACAACCACTTTCAAATGCATTTCAGCGTAAGACCTTTTCCTTCACAGTGTTGCTGATTTGCTTTATAATATATGACATTCTTCTATTATACACATTTTCTGTGAGTGAACTGTGATTTATTCATGACTTTCCAGGCCTGTTTTTAATATTCCCTGATAATTGGCAGTGGATTACTTTGTTTCACCAGCAGAAAACCGTCAGCTAAATATAACGAACAATACTACTCTCACAAAAAAATCACATTATTACCACTAAAAAAATCACCATGTATATGACTAAAACATTCAGCACCATAATATGTATTAAATTATCATTGTTTTGTCATCTGATATTATGATTGTATCTCAGCACCACTGTAGTGTTTTTGTAAACAAATTAAAAACCTAAAACAAACGATGAAGCCGGCAGTTGTTTAGTAAAACTTGTTTATTTCCATGCGTGTGCATATTAACTTCAGGCCTTTAAATGGCGCCGTCACATCATGAACACAGAGCAGTCTCAGTCAGAGTTTAAGGATGATTCTGAGATCTGTCAGTGTGGTTTAGTTTAGTTCAGAGGACTAGTCACATCCTGACAGCGATCAACATTCAACATGAGTGTGAGAGATTTCAGAAACACACACACCCCAAAGACAGATTCTCATTTAACAATTAAACAGTCAATGATGAAAAGAACTTACATACACCTTGCAGAATCTGCAAAATGTTAATTATTTTACCAAAATAAGAGGGATCATACGAAATGAGGACAACCGAGGGACCCGTGTGCAACTATTACAGAAGGTTCAAACGCTCAATGATGCTCCAGAAGGAAAAACCATGCATTAAGAGCCGGGGCGTGAAAACTTTTGAACAGAATGAAGATGTGTACATTTTTCTTATTTTCTTACACGTTTCCCAGAAGACAAAATAAGTGAAATTTACCCTGATCTTCAACTTTAATGCATGTTTTTTTCCTTCTGGAGCATCAGTGAGCATTTGAAGCTTCTGTAATAGTCACATAGGAGTCCCTCAGTTGTCCTCTGTGTGAAAAGATGGATCTCAAAATCATTCAGTCATTGTTGGAAAGGGTTCAAATACACAAAAATGCTGGAAAACCACAGAATTAGTGGGAGTTGGGGGGGTTTTCTGAAGAACAGCAGGCAGTTTAACTGTTCAGGACAAACTAGATGAACAACTATCACTAAACAAAAAAACACAGATGTGGATTATTCAGGTAACAACACAGTATTAAGAATCAAGGGGATGTAAACTTTTGAACTATTATTATTTTCTCTTGTGGACTATATGTAAACGTCTTTTATGTGAAATATCTCATTCAGGTCAGTACTAAATAAACAATAACATGTATTTTGCATGATCCCTCTTATTTTGGTAAAATAATTAACATTTTGCAGATTCTGCAAGGTGTATGTAAACTTCTGGTTTCAACTGTATATTTAGCATAATTTTAGATTTTTTGCATTGCGACTATTTTAATGACAAAACATTACATTCTCATTTCTGTGATGTGTCTGAATGTTTTGCTTCTCGTAAGATTCATGAAAGATAGTGTGGCAAATCTCATTAAAACTTGCATTTTTCAACCTGAAATTAAAATAGAGAAAGGAATTTTAATATCCATAAAGACAATTAAGCCTGTTTTAGAAGAATTAGGACATAAAAACATTAAATTAATGATAATAAAACACATTTTACTTCTATATTCTCATTTCTGTGATGTGTCTGAATGTTGATGGGCACACCGTTGACTTCCATAGTATTTTTTTTTCCTACTATGGAAGTTAATGGTGCCCATCAACTGTTCAGATACTAACATATTTTCTTTTGTGTTCAACAGAAGAAAGAAACTCGTACAGGTTTGGAACAAGTGGAGGGTGAGTAAATGATGACAGAATTTTCATTCTGGAAGTGAAATACTCCTTTAAAGATAAATCAGTCTCTCTACACATCTGCAGCATTTATTGACTATGTTTTTTAAGTTGGTGGATTTCACTTCAAGTTTTTTGTTTGTTTGTTTATATGTCACAATTGTAAGTTGTTATTAAAGTACTTCTAAAACACATTGGTCCCTGTAATGTAGTATGTTGTGTTGTGTATTGTGTAAGATACTGTACTCTTTAACCACCTCAGTCTTGGTAATGCAGCATAGAGACATGTTTGTGTGTTGTGTACGATCATGTTCCAGTAAATCACATTTGTCCCTATAATGTTGGACGATGTGCAGTTGTGTATTGTGTTTAAGATACTGGTGAGTGTGTGTGTGTGTCTGTGAGTGAGTGTGTGTCTGTGAGTGTGTGTGTGTGTGTGTGTGAGCGTGTGTCAGTGAGTGTGTGTGTGTGTGCGTGTCAGTGAGTGTGTGTGTTTGTTTGTGAGTGAGTGTGTGAGTGTGAGTGTGTGAGTGAGTGTGTGTGTGAGTGTGTGCGTGTGTCAGTGAGAGTGTGTGTGAGTGAGTGTGAGTGTGAGTGTGAGTGTGTGTGTGTGTGTGTGTGTGTGTGTGTCTGTGTGTGTGTGTGTGTGTGTCTGTGTGTCTCACCACATGAGTGAGGCGAGCAGCAGGTTGGTGGTGTTGGACAGTGGTGCGACCGGCGCATCTGCCATCATCAGCGCTGAGAGAACGGCTCCACCGAAACAATACAGCATCGAACTGAACCAACACGCAAACGGACTGCGCTGAGAGACCTCCAGCGCTCCTGCAAAACAATCTTCATCAGTTATGTGACATTACAGCCAACAACACAATTACCACAACAAGAGTCAGTGTTCATCATTTAGAAACACTCCAGAATATCTCAGACAGATTGAGACGAACAGATAAACCATGATCACGTGACTGTGTGCTGGAGTTTAAATCTCTGCTCTGAGATTAGAGTGAGATTAGCATGAGACAATCAGCCAGAACACGTGACTATGAATGAGGATGATCTAGAGTGCAATGATTTGGGGGAGAAAAAAAATCTAATTGCAGTTTTTAAATTATGATTGTGATTTAAAATGTGATTTAAAAAAAAATCCTTGTTTTTGGAGGGCTGTAAAATTTGGCCAAAATTGTGTTATTACATATCAATATATCAATAAAACAGTAATAATAATATTAATAATAATAATAACTTAATAAAAAAAAAACGATGATAAAAATAATATTGCCATTATAATATTTTACTGTAATATAAATACCTTACAACTGTAAAATTACAATACTAATACAGTAGTTATGGCTGTCTTAATATCTTCTTTTTGAAATGTTAAACCATCAAACTTTTATTTTGACAGAAAGGGATTTTCTGATTCAAGTCTTATTTCAATTAATCGCGCAGCGCTGTGTTACTGTTTTGAGCTCAGATACAAATATTTCAATTCTAAAACTCATGAATATTCAAATATGTATCACTCATGTCGATCAGGGTGAGCAGTGTAACATACTATACATACATTATTTTATTAGTTTTATTATCATACATTATTTACGAGGCTATATAGAATATCTGTGATTTTAAAAATTTATGTCATATTGCATTTCAAATGAATAGTGAAGACAAAAGGCGGTTAAAAATGATACATTTTAACCTAAATTAGACTAATACAAATACTATATGTGACCCTGGAGCACAAAAGCAGTGTTAAGTCGCTGGGGTATATTTGTAGCAATAGCCAACAATACATTGTATGGGTCAAAATTATCCATTTTTACTTTTATGCCAAAAATCATTAGGATATTAAGTAAAGACCATGTTCCATGAAGATATTTTGTAAATTTCTTACCGTAAAAATATATCAAAACTTAATTTTTGATTAGTAATATGCATTGCTAAGAACTTCATCTGAACAACTTTAAAGATGATTTTCTCAATATTTAGATTTTTTTGCACCCTCAGATTCCAGATTTTCAAATATTGTCCTATCCTAACAAACCATACATCAGTGTTAAGCTTATTTATTCAGTTTTATTCACTCAATTTAGAAATTTCATGGTTTCAAAGCAGATTACATGAAATAATGTTTTCAATATCTTAATATCTCCATGCCTTTTGGTCTAATTTAGCAGATTCGAGCTGGAAAATAATTAGTTTATCATATAATATAATCACAAAACTGACAAGAGCTCAAGAGACAGTTTAAAAGTCGACTGCTTGAGATGTAGAAGGCCTGATATCTGCAGTGATAACTGACCTGTTAAACACCCAAACACGCCTCTGAACACAAATAAACGCCACGGCCTTCATGGATTTAATCAGGTCATGTGATGCAACCGCTTGCTCAACACGAGCTCACAGGACAGTCGCATTCATTCTGATCACATGATGCAGCCACTAAAGCAGCGAATGGATGACATCGAGACCGAAGCAGAGCGAATCCATCAGAGATACGAGGCAATGCATCAACACACACACACACACACACACACAACTCTCACTCACACACTCACTCACACACTCACCCACTCACACACTCACACACTCACACACACACGTCATGCTCTCAGTGTGTTGCAAGGCTCCAGTGGACGTTTACCTACAGATAAACCACACTCACAGAAGCAGAACAACACAAGATGAGATGTGGGTTAAAGTCATGCTGTAGAAACGTACCTGTCTACCTGCAGACGCCTGCAAGATCATCACAAGCAGCGCATTACTCCAGAGCTCTCTCGTGTAGAGCTGAACACATACAGTCAACTAGCACTGATTCAACACAGTCTGGGCTTTTTTCTTAACCTCGTGTTCAGAAATGGAGTACAACTTCTGTGTTGTGAGTCAAACTGACCCACATTGGTTCGCATGAAATTCACCAAAGAGTGAAGATAAAAGTATCATGTAAAAACAGAATTTTTTTTATTGTAGCTGTCAGAGACTAAAAAAAAAAACCATGAGAAATGTAATAATTGCAATCTATTATTTGTTTAAATTTTTTTTGCTTTATTTCCAAGTCATTTATTTGGTCAAATTAGCTGCACAGACACAATTAAAACAAAAGAAATAAAAAAAAATATATATTTTTTGTGACTATTTGCACAATAACTACAAGTAAGTAGCAATATTATTTGTACTTAGTGTACGTAACATTTATAGCTATTTGAACAACAAACTTTTATTTTGTCATGTCTTTTTGTGTGAGTTTATTAATTTTCCTTTTAGTGCTGTAATAGGGTAGTAATTGTAATTGAGATCCAAAAAAAACTAACAACCAAAAACAATCTTTGACAGATATTTATGACAGTGAAGCTCAACTAGATGAAGAAACAGAGACTTTTCCTTGGACAATTCAGAAGACAAGTCTCAATTTCGAGTCTCAAATTTAAGCTTTGAGCCATAAACTTAATACGTTCTCATGTATTTCATATTTTAGCATTTGACAGGCTGCAATACAAATTTTCTGTTTTTCAAAGTGTTGATTTTTGGCAAATTGCATGGAAACCAACGGAGATCAATTTGACCACAACTCAAAAGTCCTTGCAAAATACACCTACTATAACCTTTGCAAGCATTTATGACCATAAATGAGAAATATTGACAAAAAATATTGGTTACTAAGGTGTTCCGAGTCGTTGCTATACGGTTGCTACGCTGTTGTCAGTGGTTCCATCCTGTTTAAAGTGAACAGAAACTATTGCATGATACAAAATAGAAGAATGTTTCAAACAATGGTTTGCTACATTGTTGTTCTCATTACGTTTGTCACATGACCTCATTACATCCAGTGAGTGGCGTCATGTCATCATCTCAGAAATAAATAATTCTATTAAGAAAAATGTTTTAATGTTTGGGAGTGTGATCAAATAATGATTTAAAGTTGCACTGAAACAGATGTAGTGACAGATTTGGCACATCAAGTTATTTTGATTCCAAATTACAATTCGGTTTTTTTTTAGAAAATGAAATATGTATCAAATCATTCACAATAAGCCCAATAAAAAAAGAGTTATTACATATTTTAAATGGAAGGTCGAGCAGAGTGCATTGCATTGTGGGATACACACACATCACATCTTTTTGGCAAATGTAGCAATAGATCACCCAGAAAATTCAAATATGGTGCCCAAAATAAATAGCAAAATACTGAATATAAAAATATGAATTTAAAAGAAGTCACAGAAGTTGCATGGACATGGAAATATAGCTCAGCTTGTCTACACTCTCAAACTACCTTGTATATATTTGACTATTAAAAATTTAATTATTAGTTACTATATATAACTAATAAAAATATATTATTGATAAAATAATGCATATTCTTATTCAAGACCTTCAACACTGCTCGAACTGTATAATATATCATTACAAATGTTTTTGGTAACACTTTACAATAAGGTGTCACTTGTTAACATGAACGAACAATGAACACTACATTTATTACACTCTTTATTAAAGTTAGTTAATAAAAATACAGTCGTGCATTGTTTGTTCATGTTAGTTCACAGTGCATTAACTAATGTTAACAAACACAACTTGTGATTTTAATAATGCATTAGTAAATGCTGAAATTAACATGAACTAAGATTAATAAATGCTGTAGAAGTGTTGTTCATTCTTAGTTCATGTTAACTAATGAACCTTATTGTAAAGTGTTACCATGGTTTTGGTCATTTCTTCACCATAGTTCTGCCACAGAACATTTTTGTAAAGAAAACAAAGCGCTCAAGACCACAACGTATCCGTATGACGCAGCTGACACAGAATAGCAAACGCAATTTACGTCCTGTGGATATTCTCCAAAATGGCTCTAACAGGGTGACGCGGCGGAGACGAATTGTTGAATAAAGTCTGGGTTTTTTTTTTTTGTGCTCAAAAGTATTCTCGTAGCTTCGTAAAATTACGGTTGAACCCCTGATGTCACATGGATTATTTTACCGATGTCCTTGCTATGTTTCTGGGCCTTGATCGTGGTAGTTACCTTGCTGTCTATGGGAGGCTCAGAGAGCTCTTGGATTCCATCAAAAATACGGGTTTGTAACAACATGAGGGTGAGTAATTAATGACAAAATGTACATTTTTCGGTGAACTATCCCTTTAACTAATAGATTTCACCAGTTTTCCATTATGTTATGCATAAATAATATCTAATTAAATATGCACTCATTTGCATAAATATGTAGAACAGAAATCTAAACATTGAATAAATCCAGTTCAAAAATGTTTTTACAAAGGGATTTGAGTTTTCTCTTTTTATCACTTCGCAAATCAGAAATATCAAAACTTTTTCATCATGTTTTAGGAATAAAGTGTTGTAAAACAAATAATCAAGCGAATGATGTATGAACAAACCCCTCTGTAAAAACCTTCAGAATATAGATAGGAATGAAAATAAGTTTTGTTATTTGCAAGTTATGCTGAAGTGGAGAAAAAACTCACAGGCTTTAAACATATGCATTTTCGACACTTAAATGTGTCTTTTGGATGTTTAGTCTGAGAAAAAAAAAAAAAAAACATTATGGAGAGCCAAAAATCTCAAAAGTATGGAAGCCCGTTTCCGTCACCGAATAAAAAATAAAAAAGGTAATTGCGACTTTTTATCTCACAATTCTGACTTTTTTTCCTCAGAATTCTTTTTTCATAAACTCGCAATTCTGCGAACATATCAGTCTTAACCCCCAGTCTTAAAAAGTTGCAGTAACTTTTTTTTATTCAGTGGCAGAAACGGGCTTCCATACAAAATTGATCAATGCAAAAAAAAAAAGAAAAAAAAAAGTTTTTGCCTGTAGTTTCTTACATCTATATGCTAGAGGACTTCTAAACACTGACAAAATAAACACCACTTTCAGTCTTTCTTCCTGGAAAACAGACTATTAACAGTAACTGCAGGTTAATTAGTTGCACTGGATGTCAGTCTGGATAGTGTAGGAGTCAATATGCTGCAGGTTAAACAAACACGTTTAACCTAAAACATTCTTGAGACTCTCTTCCTGCTGGATCTAAACATCAGGACGTGTTGAGTCTCATTCCCCCTCCAGATATTTCAGTAAAGTGCTGGACAATAGAAGAGAGCGGGATGCCACGCAGGTCAGAGGCTCTAAAATAGCCTGCGATTTACTGCAGCTGCTGCAGCCAATACAATAGAGCACATGCATGCATTACTGCTCAACACAAGAGCAAAGGCTGATCTCAGCACTGGCTAACCACACTTTGGTTAATGCAAATGCTGCATGCGTGTTAATGCATGTTTGGTTAATGCAAAACGACCCGAATTTGTGCCTCCACCCTGCATGCAGCGCAAATGCATGTTTAACCACACATTTGCATGCTTCTATGAGAAAAACAGAGATAGAATATTGACAGAGAGTTAATGATTAAATGCACTTCTCTTCCCTTTGGCCTTTGATCATGCAACTTCTGCTTTCACACTCATTTAAACACACACTGGCCTGCTCTAGATGCATCAAATAAACAAATGCATTCTAACGAGAACAGAAGCCTCATTGTGCACCTATTGCAATTTATAAAGCACTGCTTTACCTGCCTGGTATACATATAAAACACGATCAAATGCATGACAAATATTCATAAAACATATTAAATGTCAGGTCTCGGGTGATTACCACAAATTTGTTGATTAAATACAAGCAGAAAACGCACATTTCTTGTGATGTGAGGACAAAGACGTTCATGTCAAAAGTGTTGACAACCTGTCAAAGCACACATAAAACAATGATTAAGAATATAACTACATTATAAACCCTTCAAGTGCTCAGATACTGTGCAGAAGTGAGTCATAAATCCGATGAACCGGATAGAGATTCATTCGGATTTGATTCCGACACTGAATCGCGTTCAGGTGAATTACAGCTAAAGCGTATTAGAGGTGATTCGGTTTGATTTCTCTTACCTGGCTGCTCTCTCAAACTCATCACTGATATGATATAATGCGCCATGTCGAAGCAGGGGAACATGGAGAGGTTTGACAGCCCCAGAGCGAGTTCGTTTAGATTGAGAAAGCCGAACACATCCATGATTACGCCGCTTCAGGCTCGCGCTGTAATCCGCCCTCAGTCGGTTGATGACTCGGTTCAGCTGATGACTCGGTTCAGGTGATGTCTCGGTTCGGATGATCGGACACAGGATCAATCCAGCTGATCAGCAGCTGATCGGAGAGCTGTAACCGGATCCGCCGCCATTACAAACACACCAACCTACGTTACACAGGCCACAACTTTAGTTTGATCTTCTTTAGATTATACGACCATGATAATACTTTTTAGACACAGCCTGTGTCCCAATATGCATACTATCCATCCTAAATTCTATGTGATGATAGTAATTTTCAATACTATTTAGATAGGGTGGATAGTATGCACATTGGGATAGATCTTAGCATCGTTAGCATCGTACCTTGAAAATGCGTGAATGGTTACATCTTCGATGGTTTAAAATAAAGTACCGCGTTATTTTCATCCGATTTGGATCGTTTTTTTGCTCTTCGTGTGGTAAATGAATCTCTTTTCCTCATCTGTGAACTAAAGATGCTGCATTTCCTCGTTTTTCCTCACAGAGAGACACCTGCTGCACAAATGAGGAATAACAGAAGGCGGTTGAGCGGAAGTTCCCGCGCTATTCCTCCAGGTGGCGCCAATGGCAAACGCATCGCCATGGAAACAGAAAGAGCGGGAATATTCTGTGAGCGCGCCAACGACTGAATTGTGTGTGTGTGAGAGAGAGAGAGAGAGAGAGAGAGAGTTGTGTAAGTCAGTTCTGGACTGCTGTGGTTTTTAAAAGCCATACTGCGATAAAGCAATATGCCATCTTTCAATCACATCGTCAATAAACAGTACATTAGATCCGTATAGAAAGAGAATGTCACATTATTTTGTTACTCATGACTACTAATTGGTTTAAAATTCAATTCTGGCTGATGTGCATTTCTGAACGAATCATTAACAGGCCAGACAGCCAATCACAAGCTTTGGCTTCAATTCAGTGCGTGTTCTGAAGGCTTCATTTAAACTCTGGTTTAATTCACATTTTAATTCAGATGAGTGCTGAAGTTCCCACAGCATTGACTGGAGCAAGAGGAGGGAAAAGACGATGAAAGATCAATATCAGGGTCTCTAGCACCACTGTGTGGCTATTATAACATGACAATTACTTTCTGAGTTAAACTGTTTACAGGTTTGCCATACGACCAAAACCTAAAACCCATACATATGTCATTTTAATGATATCAGCTAACAGTGATTAGATTAATATAAGTGTTGCAGATTGAAAGCAAAACTATACCTAGCTTATTTGTATAGTGCTTTTGACAATACACATCATTTCACAGCAGCTTTACAGAAAGTCATGATGTTATTGTTTAGAATATCTTAAAATCTTCATGTCTTATTTATCAGATTAGAGATGGACGATAATACAGTTACATTTTGCAACAATATAAACAATCAAGCAGTTTAATATTTGCTATGAAGTATTGTATAGCTTTACATGAGTGTATGCAGAAAAAATTAGATGTACTTAAATCTACATAACTTTATGTAAAGTCCCTCTAACTAGCCACAATTTCTCAAAGTCTGAAGCATCTAACACACTTCTATGGCTAAAATGCTAAACCTTTCCAAATTTACCTCAGAAATAAAGTTTTCCTCAACTTATTCATATTACACACACACACACACACACTCTCTCTCTCTCTCTCTCTCTCTCTCTCTCACACACACACTCACACACTCACTCACACACACAAAGGACACACACATTTTCATAAGAAGCACGCAGTGTTTTAAGAGTAACATTCCTCAGCGCTGGTAACGACGTCATGTGATCATCTGTTAAACACACTGCGCTCGGAGGTCAGCACAGATCTGAAGGAGGTCACAGATGACCAACATCTGAGCAGGCCAAGGGCAGCACGGCTGTGACCTTTAGCCTAGAGGTCACTGTCAGGAGAGAGCAGTAACCCGAGGGAGGATCTCTGAACAAACACACACACTGCGTTTTCATGCAGATGCCGAGGATGCATATGGAATTACTTTTTATATAAAAAGCAGGTATATATTTCAAAAGTAAATATTTTTGCATTATAATTTTTGTAGATAAAACGTTTTTTTTAAAAAGCAGGTATTATATATTTCAAAACAAAATGTTTTTCAACATTTCAAGTTTTGTGTGTGTGTGTTTAAAACTTAATGCAGGGATTATATATTTCAAAAGTAAAATTTGTTTCATTATAATTTTTGTAATTAAAACTTCAAAACAGGCATTATATATTTAAACAGTTACATTTTGCATTTAAAACTTAAAAATTATGTATTTCAAAAGATAAATATTTTTGCATTATAATTATTGTACATAAAACTTAAAAAAGCAGGTATTATGTATTTCAACAGTTAAATATTTTTTGTATTTAAAACCTAAAAACCATGTATTATTTCAACATATAAATCATTTTTGCATTTTAAACAAAAAAAGTTCAGTTTTTGAATTAAAATTTCAACCGATATATGTTTGTGTTCGACTGTAAATGTATAGAACATTAACGATTTTAATTCTAAAACTTTTCTAGTTTTTTTTTTTTTGTATTTAAAACTTTAAAACAGGCATTATATATTTAAACAGTTACATTTTGCATTTTAAACTAAAAAAAAGTTAATTTTTTGAATTAAAATTTCAACCGATATATGTTTGTGTTCGACTGTAAATGTATAGAACATTAACGATTTTAATTCTAAAACTTTTCTAGTTTTTTATTTACATTTTTTTTATTTTTTTTTTTTGCACTGTTCGTTCGATTCGCTCTGTTTGTGTGTGGTTAGGAAGCAGCAGAAGAAAGACACAGCGCAGCCTGTTTGCCTGAACGCTTTCATCAACCAAAGGCCCAACCGGAGCATTTTTACGCAGGAATTCCCGCTGAATGGACGCTTGGATCAGAGGAGGGTTTCTCCTCTAAATCTGACCGAGTTCCTTTGAAAACTTCAGCTTCAGGCAACAAAGCTTCCCCTCTCTCTCGCTCCCATTCTTTCTTTTCAACATTGCATGTCCAATTTCTTATGAAGGTAGAATGACGTCAAAAAGATTTGCATACGCAGGGTAAGAGTTGTGGAAGTGTACATAAGAGCGTGCTCAGATTGAAGGTCATTAGCTCAGTGTGCCACTATGTGTGAGCTTGTCTATTCAAGCCTTATTCTGTAAAGCGCAGGCAGACGTGCAGTGAATAGAGAGTCTCTAGGTTATTTTCATGCTTTCGGTGCAGAGCTGAGTCTGTCTGATGAGTTTCAGAAAGCAACCATGCAGCGTTTGCTTCGAGAAGCGCTAGCAATCACATACCGTATCTTCCAGAAAATAAGTCACACTGGGTCAAAATTGCATTGTTGACAGCAAAACACAGATAAGTCGCATCGGTGTAGAACTCACTTTTTGTTATTACATTCAGGAATACTAGTAAATCAAATGTTTACAAACATTATAAACACTTTTTCTCAACAATCAGTCCTATGGTATTCATAACAGGAATGAGAAACATAAGCATAAAGCCAAGAAAAATTATAGTGGCATTTATTAGAAACAGCATTTATTGTAAACTCCAACACAGTTTTTCTGGAAAACAAAAACACTTTATTATTACATTCAAAAATAATGTCAAATACCAGTAAATAAGATGTTTACAATCATAAACACTTTAAACATGTATTTTAGTTGCTTGGTTTTGGTTGCTCAACAACCAGTCTTTAAATTGAAAAAAATAAATATATAAGTATAAAACAAATGTAAATTTCAGTGGCATACATTATAAACAACATTTATTATAAGGCAAGCCTAAATAAATGCATTTGAAGAAAAATCTAAATGTGTGTGCTTTATGCAGTTTCTGCTTGCTTGATGTTAAGTGCATTATATAAGTTGCTTTTGAATTTAAGGCACATTTCAGATGATAAAAAACATGGTTTATATTGTAGAAAATACACCCGAAAATGCAGTTGCTATTATTTACTCTCCCTCATGTCATGCACCTAACGATGCATCTTCAAAAATTGTCTATTGTCAATAGCACAGCTCACGCAAAAAACGTGTTTTTCACGGCAAAATCTGCGTAGAGAAATCTTTCGCCCTCTCACAGAATTCCCAATTGCGTGGATTCCTATTAAAATGACTGTGAAAATTCATAGAGCGAGGAAAATGTGAACTTTAGAATGTAAACAAGCGTGAACGAGAATGATTTTAAACAAGAGTTTTGCTACGACTGTAATACTTTGAATATTGCACATGTGGTGCATTGACTAACTTATAATAGTTTTACATTTACATTTACATTTAGTCATTTAGCAGACGCTTTTATCCAAAGCGACTTACAATTGGGGGATACAATTGATGATGTGTGTGAGTGCTGGTAAAAGTGTAGGAGAGATTGCTTGGAGGAGGTGTGAGGGGATTGGGTCTAGAGGGCATGTTGTAGGATGGCTGGAGAGCAGAAGTTTTGATACTTCTGCCTCAGTGAGGGGACAGAAGGATATTTTATGATATGATTATGTCCTTTTATTAAGCGTAACAGCATGATGTGAGTAAGTGATGACTTCTCAGTTTTATTACGTCAGAGTAATAATTTTTCTTCCTTAGTGTTTTTGTAAACATCTAAAAATTCTTGAATCAGGATGCATTTACTTGACAAGTAAAATGATTTATGATTTTCTGAAAATATTATCCAAATTTTGTTAGTTTTTGCCTAAAACGAGCACAAATATCTGCCAGTGGGGTTAGAAAAATCATCTCAATTTAAAGGCTAAACAAGATTATTTTTCTTACCCCATTGGCAGATATTTGTGCTTGTTTTAGGCAAAAACTAACAAAATTTATATAATATTTTCAGAAAACAAGACATAGTATCTTAAGTCATTTTACTTGTCAAGTAAATGCATCCTGATTCTAGAATTTTTAGATGACAAAAATACTAAGGAAGAAAATCTTTTTTTGCAGTGCTCGTTATATTTGAAAACCTTCAGCCAAGACAGAAAAGGTGGGTTTTAGTAATAAATATCCTTGTTTTATCAGAGTCTTGCTCACATCCAGCGAGTCAGGCCTGATTTATGTTCTGCAGGTGGCTGTGAAAGGCTTTAAACACACAAGCCTTTTAGTCGTGTTTTACAACTCTGATACCTCGTAAAACCCTGAAGAGACAGGTGTTATTTACAGGAGATCCAGTGAAGGTTTCTGAGGTTTTAGAGGGGTCTTCATTTAAGACACGGGGTTTCTGCAGGTCTTGAAGTCTAAACTTCCTTCCTACAGGTTTTTCAACTTTGCTTCTTTTTTTCAAAACTTCACACACAAATCCAAGAATCTCACACACAAAATGCAAAAAGCCTCACATCTCTTGCAAAATGATCTCAAAAGCAAACATTTGCAAACACCTTCGCCATAATATTAATTCCTGTTAGATGTGTGTGTGTTGCACAGAGAATTGTGTGTTGTGTTTTGCAAAAAGTGTTTTATGAAATTGAAAACCGAGTCAAAGGCTGAGAATTAGTGAATGGTTTTGTAGACTTCTGCTGTTTGAGTGTCAGCTTTCAGAAACTGTGTGACTGCAAAACATTAATATCTTCCTCAGTATTTTTGTCTTGCTTTCAGTTCAAATATCTACAGATCTTTAAATCAAGATATATTTACTTGAGATATAAAATGAAGATATGAAGTCTTGTTTTCTGAGAGAAGCATTGTTTATGTTTGAAACAAGAAATACACTGTATATCAAAACTAAACATTAATCGCAATTAATCGATCAATCGCATCCAAAATAAAAGTTTTTGTTTACATAATATATATATGTGTGTACTGTGTATATTTTTTATGTGTATATAAATGCACGCACGTGCATGTATATATTTAAGAAAAACATGTTATGTTCATATATTAAATATATTTAAATAAAATATAAGTTAAATTAATATAAATATATGCATGTAAATATTTTCAAAATATATACTGTATGTGTGTATATTTATATATGCATAATAAATATACACAGTACACACATATATATATTATGTAAACAAAAACTTTTATGTTGGATGCGATTAATCGCGATTAATCGTTTGACGGCACTAATAAAATCTATACAAACGTATAATCTAAAAATGTATTTAATTGCATTCCTTTGAATTCATAACTCATGATTGCTCAAAATCACTCCAAATTCATAAAACAAGTTTATTTCAAACAGAACAACATCAAAACTCAATTTTTCATGCTGCAGTTGTTCGTCTCTGTCAAAAGAGAACATATTCATGTTTACCAACAAAATTCAGTCCCAAAAGTGTGTGAGATACGGGAAAAAGCTTAATATATTTTACAATATTTTTTGACACTAATAGAACACCATAGATAATTTTACAAAATGTATTTTTACACCTAATGGCACAAAATGTACATCATTTTATAATGGTTATAATTGCAAAAATGTATTATTGGAAATAAATGAATAAAAAATAAATAAATAATAAACGATGTGTATTTTGAGGGACTTAAACTAAAAACTGATTTTTTAGTAATTGTTAATTTGTTTGTATCTCTTTCATATCAAAACGGACCCGAATGTGTTATGAGGGTTAAAATGGTCTTTAAAAACACTCTTAAAAATAAAGGTGCTTCACAGTGAAGCCATAGAAGAACCTTTATGTCTAAATGGTTCCCTTTAACATCTGAAGAACCTTTCTGTTTCACAAAAATTGTGTTAGTTTTTGCTTAAAATAAGTACAAATAATCTTGTTTAGCCTTTGAATAGAGATGATTTTTCTTTCTCCATTGGCAGATATTTGTGCTTCTTTGAGGCAAAAACTAACAACATTTGGATAATATTTTCAGAAAACAAGACAAAATATCGTTAGTAACTTTACTTGTACAGTAAATGCATCCTGATTCAAGAATGTTTAGATATTTATACTAGAAAACAAGACAAAAATACTAAGTATTTATACTATCATGTTTCTTGGTTCTTCTGTGGCATCTCTGTGAAGAAGCTTTTAAGCATCTTTATTTATTTATTTTCTTTAACTTTTCCTCTGAGAAAAATGACTTTCTTTGCTTTTGTGTCTTGTGCAGCACAGATATCTAAGCATTCTTAAATCCAGATGCATTTACTGGAGATGCACAATGACTTGAGATATTAAGTCTTGTTTTATGAAAAACTGATACAAATGATTCTTTATATGGGGTCAGAAAAATGTTTGTTTTTGTTTTGAAATACAGTGTTTTTCTGACTGAACTCTAGTTTTGATGGATTTTTTTAGAAACAAAGACTTAAAATCAAATAATTTCTCTTCATCTCTCTTCTTTTTTAAGCAGGTTTAGATAGACAAAAACACTAAATAAGACATTCTTTTTTTTATTTTATTTTTTTGTTTGTTTTTGATGTTGTTTTCCAGTACAAATGTCTAAAAAATCTTAAATTAAGATGCATTTACTTAAAACCACTTGATTCTTTCCAATAAAAAAAATATCAAAATTAAGAGAGTTTTTGCTTAAAAAAAAAAAAAAGTTTAAAAATTATTTTTTTATTATTATTTTGAGCTAATTTTATTTTTCTGACCCCATGGACCTGCTTTATTTTGCTTTATAAATGTTATTTTGGATGCGATTAATCGCGATTAATCGTTTGACAGCAGTAACATTAAGTCTTGCTTTCTAATAAAACATTTAAATTATGTGAGTTTTTGCCTAAAAAAAAAACGAGGGGTTCGGAAAAAAAAAAGTTTTTTATTTTTCTGACCTCATAAAAAATGTTTTTCTGGTTTTAAGCATAACATCACTTAATTTCAATTAATTTTCTTCTCAAATACATGTGTCTTGATTTACGAGTATTTAGACATTTGTCCTGGAAAAGACACAAACAAAATACAAAATAAAGTTAGAAAATCCTTTTTTTTTTCTTGCAGTGTTCATTTTTAGAAACAAATCAAATATACACTGTGTCGTCCTGAAATACTCAAGGTCTGCTGGGAAGAAGCTTGAATGCTGATCTTTCCGACAGTTAACTTCCTGTTGAAGCCGAGTCCGTGATTGGCCGGATTTAAAGTGTCATCACGATACGATCTCTGACACGCTTTCTCACGCTGGACGGAAGCGAAGCTCAAGCAGCTAATGGCGAGGAGGAAGGAAGTGATGTCAGACTCGGTGTTGCTTTAAACAACAGGAAGAGAGCCAGGAGTGGGCACCCTTCTCCCATCATGCATCTGACAGGAAGTGATGTCATCGTTAGCCATCACAGGTTCAGGGTCGTCAGACGCTGGTCATCTGTTTAAATAGTGTTGCCTTGACTCATCGTTATAAAACCTAAAGGCTTGACACCACTGGCAGATATTTTTCATGATTTGATACATTTTTCAGAAATGAACACAACCTTTTAAGTCATTTTCCTTCTCAAGTATGGTATCTGTGCCGGTAGTGTATATATATATATATATAAACAATATGGAATGTCCCCATTTAAGTTTTTTCAGTCCCCATTTTTCAGTTGAAGTGTCATAGATTTGATCAGATTTGTACGTTTATCAGATTTTTTGTGACATACCAAATGAAAATGAGTGTCATTGATCGTGTGACTCTTCGTACAGACATTACAAACCTTTATTTCTTTAGAATAACATCACTGAAGAATGTTTTTATCATTAACTAAAACATTTTGGTTAATTAAAATAATAGAAAAATATAAATATTAGAGGAAAAACTCAAACTAAGTACAAATTAGAAACTGAAATAAGTCATATTAAATAAGCTGAAGCACAAAAACTACAAACTGGAAATAAACAAGAACTAAAACTGAAATAAAAAATTAATTAAACCTAAATAGTCATATTTAAACAGAACTAAAAGTGACAAAAGCACATAACAAAATTACCACACAAAAAAAAATGTAAATGAAATAAAGCTGAAATAATAATGAAAATGAGGAATATTGCCTCTGCAACTAACAGTACTAAATAAAAACTAAAGCTGAATTAAAAATTAAAATCTCATAGCAAAACTGCTCGAAAAAAACCTCTAAAAACTAAAATGAAAGCTGAAAAAATATATATAAAAAGCTAATTCTAAATTGAAATAATAATAATAATAATACTGAAATAAGACTGCTTTAATTCAGCCTTATGTGTGATTTTCTTCTTCTTCTTCTGCAGGTGTTGAGGTGTTTCCTGAAGTCCTCTAAAGCCTCGCTGTGTGTCTTTATTGTTTGTTAATGCAGTTAATGGAGAAATCACTGAGGAAAGGCTCTGAGAGATTCCTGTTATAAAAAACAAACAATTAAATCAGAGTTATAATATTTAGTATATACTTGGGTTATATTTAGTATTTAGATTTTTTTATTAATATTTAGATTTTTTCCCCCTTTTAATTTCAGTAATTTTGTGGTGTTTTGTCATTTTTATATATATATTTTTTTATATAATTTTGATCAGTTTTAGTTTAATTTAGTACATCAAGACAAATGCTGTTTTGGCAACTAGCTGAAATAAAACGAGTTAAATATTGACACTATTATCTTCTGTAGATAATAATTCATAATTGATGACTTTTGTCACTATTTTCCTGTTGAATCAGCTCAAATTAATGTGTACTTTATAAAACTGTATAGAAATAAATGTGACTTGATTTTTCCAGGAGTTATGGAGCTTTGATGTGGTCCTGATGTTTGGAATTCTCATCTCCATGGCAACACCGGATTCCTGCTGGATGATGTCACCGTTTCTGTTCCAGAAACACACCTGC
>NW_015549775.1:0-130 GCF_001515605.1 Sinocyclocheilus anshuiensis
TAAATTTACAAGAAAATATCTGAGCTACTTTTTCAAATAAGTAACACCAGTTACTTATTTTTTCCCATTTATTGATTGAAAGCTCTCCTGTCCCCATGTTGAGAGAAATCGGGAGTAAGATGTTACTTTA
>NW_015549775.1:329-499 GCF_001515605.1 Sinocyclocheilus anshuiensis
TAAATGTTAAATAATACAAATATCCTTTATGTATTTAATCCCATTTTATTAACCAATTTGCTGCTGACCTTCGGTGATCTTATTCAACCATACTAATAAGAAAAATTACAAACTTTTTTTAAAAGATTTCTTCTTTTTTTATTGCTGAAGAGTGTTGAACTTTCTTCTTC
>NW_015549776.1:0-294 GCF_001515605.1 Sinocyclocheilus anshuiensis
AGGAAGGGGGCCATAGAACGTGTTCCGCCTCTCGAGAGAGCTTCCAGGTTCTACAGCCGAAGAAGGATGGGGGGTTGCGTCTGATCTTAGATCTCCGTCTTCTGAACCGCGCTATCAAACGGCTTCGGTTCAAGATGCTCACTATCAAGCAGATAGTATCTCAAATCCAGTCCGAGGACTGGTTTGTTACGATAGCTCTCAAAGACGCTTATTTCCATGTTTCCATCCTTCCTCAACACTGGAAGTTCCTGAGGTTTGCTTTCGGGGGCGAAGCATACCAATATCGAGTTCTTC
>NW_015549776.1:371-552 GCF_001515605.1 Sinocyclocheilus anshuiensis
TCACGAAGTGTGTGGATGCTGCTCTGGCTCCTCTGCGACTCCAGGGCATCCGCATACTCAATTACATTGACGATTGGTTAATACTAGCTCAATCAGAGCAGATGGCGGCTCGGCATTGAGATGTCGTCCTCATATGTCGCCCATATGAGAGAGCTGGGGTTAAGACTAAACGCCAAGAAGA
>NW_015549777.1:0-2312 GCF_001515605.1 Sinocyclocheilus anshuiensis
GTAGCTGCGAATGGATTAGTTATTCCATATATTGGGTATATTGAGATGGATTTAATTATATGTGGCAAAGTAATACCAAAAAGGGGAGTGCTTATTGTCAGAGACTCGAATGGGTCCTCATATCCAGGATTGATTGGAATGAACGTAATTAAAGAGTGTGGGAAAATTGTAATGACACAGTCTGGAGATGGTGGTTTAGGGGTAGAAAGTGAAGTACAAGTCAAGGTGTGGAACGAAATGTTTTCTGTGTGTGAGGACTTGTTAAACTTTTGTTGATGAGTCAGGACAGATAAGCACTATTTACTGGCCGCAGGGAAAACGAAAAATAATACCAGCACAGTCAGAGGTGGTGATCGAGGCATGCGCACGTGTTCGGCCTGATAGAAAGGATTATGTGGGCTTGGTAGAATCATGTCAAGATGATGTATTGCCGGGCCAGTTATTGGTAGCCCGATCATTGAGTGCAGTTTCAAATGGTAGAGTTATGGTCAGAATCTTAAACCTTTCTCCAGTTCCGGTGACGCTTTTTCAGCGTTGTCGGTTAGGTCAGATTTCTGATGTTGAGTTGTGTCCAAGGGTGCAGGGAAACGTAGAATTAAGACCATTGGATAATGAGACTGTGGAGGTGGGGGTGAGACAAAATAGTGTGCAGGATGCAAGACAAGAACACTTGCCCTGGCCTGTGGCCGTTTCTTTAGATCCACTGCAATTTAGCTCCAAACAACAAGAAATTATCTCTGAATTGTTATCCAAGCATCAGAAGGTTTTCTCAGAACATGATGAGGATTATGGGCATACTGATAGGGTTTTACATGTAATACCAACAAGTGATGCAGCCCCAAATAGAGATCGTTATAATAGGATTCCACCAAAATTGTATCAAGAAGTAAGGGGACTTTTAAATAACATGCTTGAAAATGGTATTATTAAGAAGAGCTATAGTCCTTGGGCAGCACCTGTGGTGCTTGTCAGAAAGAAGGACGGCACCCTTCGTTTCTGCGTAGACTACAGGCGGCTGAGCAGTGTTACTCATAAAGATTCATACCCTTTGCCTAGAATTGAGGAGTCACTGGCTTCACTGAAAAAATCTAGAGTGTTTTCAACGTTAGATCTAGCACATGGGTATTGGCAGGTGGGGGTGCACCCAGCTGACAAAGAGAAGACTGCTTTTTTGACGCCGATGGGGCTATACGAATTTAATCGGATGCCGATGGGGTTATGCAATGCCCCCAGGAAATTTTCATAGACTGGTTGAGAGCTGCTCGGCGGATCAATTTTGAAACATTATTGCTCTATTTGGATGATATCATTGTTTTTCCCCCCTCCTTTGAGGCCCACATTGCCCATCTAGATTTGGTCTTCAGTCGCCTGGGGGACTTTGGCCTAAAGGTCAAACTCAGTAAGTGTTCCCTTTTCCAGAGTGAAGTTCATTATTTGGGCCATGTGATTGCAGAAGGAGGGGTGTCACCAGACCCAGAGAAGTTGCGGGCAGTGGAGGCCTGGGTAACCCCTCAAAATATTACTCAGTTGCGTGCTTTTTTGAGCCTAGCAGGGTATTATAGACGTTTTATAAAAGACTTTGCCCAGATTGCAGCACCACTTAACTCAATGTTGTGGGGGACATCAAAGCGACGTACTCGACCAGCCACAGGAAAAATAGATGGGTGGGCATGGGGAATGGCACAGGACATTGCTTTTAAGAAACTGAAGGAGAGTCTCCTACAAGCACCCATATTGGCATATGCTGATTTTGAATTGCCATTTTTGTTGTACACTGATGCCAGCCAGACAGGGTTGGGAGCAGTATTGGCTCAGGTTCAAGAGGGGAAGGAGAGAGTAATTTCCTACACAAGTAGAAGTCTCCGACCAACGGAAAGGAATGATAAAAATTACAGCTCATTCAAACTGGAACTTCTGGCTTTAAAATGGGCTGTAGTGGAAAAGTTTAGGGAATATCTTGCTGTGTCTCCCTTTACTGTTTTCACAGATAACAATCCTTTGGCTCATCTGAATACAGCAAATCTGGGTGCAGTGGAGCAACGATGGGCGGCCCAGCTTGCGGGATTCCAGTTTGAGGTGCGTTATAGACCGGGGCGGACAAATGGAAATGCTGATGCCCTCTCCAGGTGGCCTGTGAGTGAGACTTCGGCCAGGCCCACAGAGGATGGAGCAGTCCCATGTGGTGAGATCGGATATGTTGCACCTGAAGTCGTCCGGGCCTGTGTCCATGCCTTTGTTCCAGTCACTGAGGACCTGGAGGAGGGTCACAAGTTCGAGACAGTGGTACATACAGATCAAGGAGACAGAGTTGG
>NW_015549777.1:4772-5715 GCF_001515605.1 Sinocyclocheilus anshuiensis
ATGCAGCATTTTGTCCAAGCAATAATAAAAGGACACATTTAATTTATAATTTGTCTTAAATCTCAATTTGTAAAAAAAAAAAAAAATAAAAAAATAATGTTTAATTCGCGAATCAAATCGAATCGTGAATCGAATCGTGAGTTGAGTGAATCGTTACATCCCTACCATCATGTCATTCCAAACATCTAGCGTAGCGTTAGTTCTGGCAGGTCACGTTAGTCAAACACGCATCAGCTGACTCTCAGCTGATCCCCATCAACCTATGGGAATACGACACCTATCTAAGCATTCATATATAAGGTCCCTCAGTATTATCAGCAGTTTTCGCATTGCTCAATAGCTAATTAAATGGCGAATTCGGCAGGCAAAACACCATCATCACTAGGAATCGGGAATTTAGAGAAGTGGAATTTGCTTCCCCAATGGTCTCACCTCCAAATTCATTCAAGTTCGTTAACTAGAACACGTGAATTCACCGCACTGATTCACCGGAAGTGACTGAGTTAGCATTATTTCACACATCGCGACATTATTGTCATGGACTCCACAAGTTATGTGACTGACTCAAGAACAAGTTCAGATGGGAACTTCATCCTCAAGAAGGATATCAAGAGAGCAATCATCCACTTCACAGCTGTTATGTTTCACTCTCTCGAATGTCTTCACAAGCTAAGTTCCATTTAATGCTCTCAGGTTATCTGCAACATGCGTGTTGCTAAGGCTATCCATGTTGCTTGGGCTCATGAAGTTGTTTTCAGTTAAATGCATGTGCTAGTTCATGCGACTGTGCGGTACTTATCTGTTGTCACTGGCAACACGCTTGTCGCTTCAATATGCTGCACTCCACCGTAACTCATGTATTCGGAGTCATTTACACTGTTAAGAGTTGGATTCTTATGCGCGTGCGCGCACTCAGCGACCCAAGCGAGAGCAAGAGCACGCC
>NW_015549777.1:6224-7219 GCF_001515605.1 Sinocyclocheilus anshuiensis
TTTTTTATAATCCTACTGCTCAAAATACCTGGGATTTTCCCAAAATAGTGATGTAGAGAGTGATGTAGTAATGTTCACTGTGAAGCTTACACTGCGAAGTACCTGAGAGAAAACAGATTTGATCATCTGATTTTCACCAGTAAGAAAAAAGTGTTTTAAAGCTTGTTGTTTTGCAGAACATCACAGTTATATATGACATGAGAATGAGGCCTGAAGTTAGGAAGAACATTTTAAGGAAAATATAATTATATTTTCATGATTTTTTTCTTCTTAAACCTTGTCTGTGGTGTAAAAACACCCCAGGCCAAATGCCCCCAGAGGGCATCACTTCCCACTTTGATAATTACTGTAGTTACCATGTTCTGCACATCACATCCTTTATTTTCCCCCAGATGTAATCTATCTAGGTGGTTGAATACAAATATTTGGACTTTATATCTAAAAATTACCTCAACTTAGCACCAGCAAGCTCGTTATCTTGACAGTTAGCATCAGCTAACAATATTTACTTATTTTCAGTATGGTTATGATGAATAAACATTCATATCTGTCTACTCGGCTAGTTAATCCAAACAATATAAAAATGTATACTGTTGGGGGGGGGGTTCGTGTCTGCATTCAAGCATTTTAGTGGGCTTAAATAGGTCAGCCTTTACAGCAGATTTAGTTCACAAACAACTGACAGTTTAGACCTAAATATGATTTTCAGTTACACTAATTAATCCTAAAATTCGACATTAGTAACTTACATTTAGCAGCATCAGTCGCGCATGCGCTCACACTATCTCCCGGTTCTTACTTGTGAATTCAGTTCACCGAAAACTCGCACTAAATGGTTCATTTAAATCAGTGAGTTGTCGACTCGAGAACAGCTGCAATCAGTTCATTCAAATTTGTGAATGAATCGTTTGGTGCGATTTGCCAACCGATTTAAAAGGTTAATTGAAAAGAATCAGTTTGTGAATGAATCAGACACCGCTTCTGCGTGTCAGAGC
>NW_015549777.1:8956-11711 GCF_001515605.1 Sinocyclocheilus anshuiensis
TTTTTATGTACTTAAGTAAAAAGTACTGATAGATGAATGTTTATTTTGCAGTTTTATATAGGCTACTTATATCACTTAATTTTATATTAGCATATATTTTTTATAATCCTACTGCTCAAAATACCTGGGCTTTTCCCAAAATAACCAATAAGGAAATAATGAATATAATAAGGAAGATATAATTAGATTTTCATAATGATTTTTTTCTTCTCAAACCTTGTCTGTGGTGTAAAAACACCCCTGGCCAAATGCCCCAAGAGGGCATCACTTCCCACTTTGATAATTACTGTAGTTACCATGTTCTGAACATCACATCCTTTATTTTCCCTCAGATGTAATCTATCTAGGTGGTTGAATACAAATATTTGGACTTTATATCTAAAAATTACCTCAACTTAGCACCAGCAAGCTTGTTAGCTAGACAGTTAGCATCAGCTAACAATATTTACACATTTTCAGTATGGTTATGAATAAACATTCATATCTGTCTACTCGGCTAGTTAATCCAAACAATATAAAAATGTATACTGTTGGGGGGGGGTTCGTGTCTGCATTCAAGCATTTTAGTGGGCTTAAATAGATCAGCCTTTACAGCAGATTTAGTTCACAAACAACTGACAGTTTAGACCTAAATATGATTTTCAGTTACACTAATTAATCCTAAAATTCGACATTAGTAACTTACATTTAGCAGCATCAGTCGCGCATGCGCTCACACTATCTCCCGGTTCTTACTTGTGAATTCAGTTCACCGAAAACTCGCACTAAATGGTTCATTTAAATCAGTGAGTTGTCGACTCGAGAACAGCTGCAATCAGTTCATTCAAATTTGTGAATGAATCGTTTGGTGCGATTTGCCAACCGATTTAAAAGGTTAATTGAAAAGAATCAGTTTGTGAATGAATCAGACACCGCTTCTGCGTGTCAGAGCACGTGGTATATTATAAGGAGTAACTATATGTAGAGCCATGGACTGTATAAAAACTGCACATGATATATTATAAGGAGTAGCAATATGTTTTATAAAATGTAGTGAAGTAAAAAGTACGATCTTATGCTTTGGAATGTAGTGAAGCAAAAGTAAAAGTTACTCAAAATAAAACTACTCCGTTACTGTCCACCACTGATCATCTTTGACGATAGTGGTCCTGACAGAATTACCTCTATGACTTGATCTCGATGAAAAAAATGCTGTGACATTTTGCAAAGGAAAGAAAGAATTTACATTTGGTATAGTTTTGTTTAGTTTCTGTAGTGGCTTTGATAGTTACAGTTTTGTTTTTATTCTATGGAGACATTTCTATGCTGTAAAACATGATTGTAAAATGGTAAAAAAAAAAAAATGCAGTAAAATGAAGTAATAAAATTAAAAACCTGTTACTTGGCTAAAAGTATGTTTCCTTTACTATATATGGTGAAAAAACTGTAATAGATTTAATTGACATTTAATGTCATTTTACAGTAAAATATTGTTGAATGTATAATTTTAGTAGTGTATAGTTGAATGTATAGTGGAAGTAAAATGAACAAGTCAAAAAGAACAAGAAAATTACCTTTCAATTTGCAATGAAAAAACTGACTTAAACTGATTTTCCAAGAATTCCCTACTTCACATTTGATTTTTTTTTTCATTGAAATAAATGGGTTTTTCTTTCTTCTAAGTTATGTACATTATTAGGGTTTTATGTTGTTATATCTTATGCTGTTTATTATGTAACATTTATTATAATGTTTATTGCATTATTTGAATGTCACATGTGTTACCCTAATTGAGTTTTGCATACAGGTATGTGTGTATGACACATTCTATATTTTATTTTCCTGAGAACTACTTGCTTTTTCTTGTGGCTTTTTCTTTATCACTTGTGTTATTTTGAACATGCTAAAGGATATATGTTCAGGATCAAAGAACAGTTTAGTTTACAGTGTATTCTTCTTAATATATTTATGTTTACATTTAGTTTTAAATACATTTAGATTTACTAAATATTTCAGAAATCAGTCAAAACAGATCAGAAAAATTCCAGCACTTACATTTAGAAAGATTTCTAAGTTAGCAGGTCTGTACACTTTATTATTTTTTATTATTTTTTAATGCAATTTCACCAATTACATATAGCTGCTGCATTTGTACATTAGGGTGTTCCTGATCTGTGGGTAAAAGAGCAGGCAGATGAAGCTCTACAAGAGCAATGTCACTGATGCTAATCACCAGTCATTTAAATACACCTTCTGAGATGAGAATATCGCCTTCACCCAAGTGCTGAGCTAATTAGAGGTTATAGGACAGATTCCTACTGCTTCCAATCACACAAAATGACATTACCGCAAGGAAACCGCATGCCTCCGAAAGGCCTAGGAAGACTGGAAAGAAGTTATGGCTGAGGTTTATTGAAGGCAATAAAAAGATGAGTGACAAGTGCCTGTATCGCAGGAATATTTCTTCCGTCACCGGAATAGATCTACAATTCAATAAGGCACTGCCGTTTGGTGAAAACTAATGAATGATACTCACAATGAGTAACAATAACCCACTTGGAAATTGGTCTGGGAAACAATGAGCCAAAATGAGTGAATAATACAGGGATGAAAAATAAACAAGTAATACTGGTGGCTGCCGTATTGGTGGGGGATATTGGAAATGTCAATGTGCGTGTGGAAGAGCGAAAAAGATCTCTGTTTCCCTCTGGGGACTTTCCAGATTCTGTGTGTGTGAGTGTGTGAGTGTGTGAGTGTGTGTGTGAGTGTGTGGGTG
>NW_015549777.1:11936-39023 GCF_001515605.1 Sinocyclocheilus anshuiensis
TGTGTGAGTGTGAGTGTGTGTGAGAGAGAGAGAGAGAGGTGAACGGCTGATGATTACCATCAGGTACTAGGTCTGCGACTGACTGATACCACCACCAGCAAGGGAAATATTGCCCTAGTTCCTCACTCAAAGATAAGCCTACAAATTTGGAAGATTTGCAACCCATTTTTTTTACATTTATTGAGTTTGACAAACTTCACCAGAGAGGAGTTGTATAGAACTATATGAGTTTCTTTAGGTAAATCTAAGTCCAGCCATCAGTGTTTGTTGACTCCAGATTGGTACATGGCCCTTCAGTAACAGGTCTTACATTTACAATGGACAGAGTGGTGAATAGTTGATGGGAAGGCTTAAAATACAACATATACATATTTACTTTTTAAACAAACATGGTCTTCATATGTTCATTATAATGCATTCTATTATTTGGATGTGACTCCTGCGACTATATGTACTGTAAGTACAATAAATTGCACAATAGATTCACTCCCTAGTGAAAAATAGATATACTAAAATGTATTTGAAATACATTTATTTTGTGCTAAGTATACTACAAATACATTTACATATTTATGTACTTAAAAAAATACCCTGAAATTGTACTTTTGGTATACTAAACTGCTTAAAGTCTGCTAAATTGGAACAACTAATTTCATAACTAATGCACTTTAATTGTGCAGAAGTAGTGCTGAAGTCCAACTAAAGACATACTGAAGTATATTTGATTGTGCTAAAGTGGAATTATTGCAAGCATACTGTAGGTACAATTTAAATAGCTTGCATTTAAAGACCGATATTATTCAAAGATCATACAATCATCATCAATATTGACATTAAAACACATTTTAGGCTTAATATGAAGAAATGAACATTGTGCACAAGTAGTACTCCAAATAAAGTTTAATTAGCCTTGAACAATGTCAGTAAATATTTTTAAAGATTTGAACTATACTTAGTATGAAATAAATGTATTTTAAATATATTACTTTTTATTTTACTAACATTCAGACTGTTCAGCACGTCCACGCTACAATTGTTTTAAAGCAACTTTAAAGAAATAATATTTGTATCTGAAAATGAATAACATTTGTAATTAATTAAAATTAAGCATGAAAATTATAGGTAACACACAACTAATTCAACCATGTATTTTACTGTTTTGTTTGTTACTATTCTGGCAAAGTATAATTATTCCAGTAATTGTGTCTACTCTTTAGCCTAAAAAAACAACACCTAAAACTTAATTTTAAACTGGAAAAAAATGTTAAAAGTAATGATTACATTTATGCAAAATTTGTAGACTCCCTTGTCATTTATGTTCTCAATGAGAATTTGTCAAATGATTTTGCCTACTTTTAACAATGTTCTGCATATTGGTTATTGGATATAGAAACATACAAATATTTAGTATCTGTATTTTTTTATAATTAATATCTGGATCTATCTATCTATCTATCTGTCTGTTCTTGATTCAATTTAGCTTCATCAGGCATTTGCAAGCTCCAGTTCAGAAAATGGTTTCAGTTAAATGTTATAGTTTCACTATATCCCAAACGTATAAAAAGAAAATTCTGCAATTGCACTACCTGTAATCCATATTCATAATACCTTTGCTGGATTTTGAATAATGCATGTTGACATTTATTGACCTTCATTTAGAGAGCAGAATATTTAATGCAATAGTAAATTTTGCTTTGCTCAAAGCCAATTCATTCTGAAAATGAGGGTCATAGTTTTACAGGCAAAAGACATTGCAGACCATTTGCAGTTGACGCTCATTGCTAATACAGCATCACGACGGTGCTGAAAATGGATCCATATCCCCTGATAATGTTATACAGAGCTTTGAATACACATGAATATTCTATGAATGAATTTAAATCTCCTCACAACTCCTAAACCATGACTGCATCTTGTTATCATGCATTGCAAGAACAAAGCATGTTGGGAGAAGGTGATTACAAGAACAAAGAATGCTGGGAGAAGTCATAGTGACATCTGAGAGAACGCTCTCAACCCCATGAGGTGCAAAATAGGCAATATCTTCAAACCGACAGATGCAAAACTCTTTGAGTTTTCTCTCAAAAGAGACTGATCATCAACGGGAGAAAAATTTCCTAACCTATCATAAATGTGTGGATTTCTTTCCACTTACTTCAACTAAATGAATTAGTTATAGGGAAATCTAAACAAGTAGAGTATAGTAAATAGGGTTGGGTATAGAGAACCAGGTCCACATTTCCAAGAACTGTGGATTCGATAAGACATACACATTTCAGTTCCGCTTATCAATTCATGTGTGTGCATTTTAATATGATTTTAAACCATTCAAGTGCAAGAAGACGCGAAAGAGAATTCAGCACTCAGCACATCCAAAGTGCACACACAAAAAGCTGCCTCTCATATATTGTGCAAATACTAAATTGACAGACAAAATTATGCCAAAACATAAACAGCTGAGAAGGAAAATGCATGTATAGCATAACAGTACATTGGATTCATGCATTAGGTCTTAAAGTGACAGCAGCCTAATATTTCTGCCGCCGGCTGTATATACTTGTTTTTCATCAGTCAGCTTTGTGCATAGCAACTTCTAAATCCCATCTGATGTGCATCATTCATTGGTGTCCTGCATTAGCCACAATCATGACAGTCCACCACATAAGTAGCTATCTAATCAATAATAATTGCAAATATTCCCTAAACACACCCAGTAAAGACAGTGATATGGTCAGGACACCCCATCTTCCCTTTAAATATGATTGATAATTGCGCTGGCGCCCGCTTCGTCCCCCACCCCAGTCAGAAAGGATGCCGACAGTGATAGAGATGCTGCCTCTTTGGCATCAGCCAAAGTGAGCACCATCTTTAATAACAGGACTTATCACATGTTGCCGGTCAAAGCGTCAGTATCTGGGTGATTAGAAATGACACTATAACTTTTTTTTTTAAATCACACTACCCAGGAGGGGCACCTTGAATTATCTCTCATCTCAACAAATCACGTGAATGCAAGCGGTCTAGGGCATGAGAGCATGTCAGGGGAGGCGCACAGAGTGGTAAAATAATAATGAATTATTGAATTTGAATCAATACATTATAATGAAAACAATACCTTAAAAATGAAAAGAAGCAGGTTTTTGCGATCAGATATTTTTTAAACCAGTAAACGCCTATAAACTTTTAATTCCAAGGATCCAATAAACAAATGTGTTCAAGTTCAAAAGTTCAAAACAGTTCTAATAAAGAGAAAACCCAAAAGATTTCATCAGAGATTGCGGAGAGTTACATCCAGAATTATTCTTTGCGTGTATTAAACGTGTATTTGGCTTAAAAGCACAAGTGGTTTATAATGGACGCTGGCTGAAGGTGTTTTAGAATATGCGGTGGTCGGTGTAGTGATTCTGAATGGATCCATGTAGTAGCATGTACAGTCGGGTCAAGGAAGTAGGTTTAGTGATCTTAGTGGGCATTTCCCTGTGGTCCTGTTTGATATCGCAGCTTGACTGGTGCTTAATTGTATGAAAAATGCTCTAAACTATTTTATTTTATTTTATTTGTTATTTTTTTGTTGACTTATACATAAATTGTAACTCAATTTATACATAAATTGTATCTCTCATCATTATATAACAAGGGAGAAACAGTCAGTCAAACGTAGGAGTAGAGCTGCACAATTAACTGTTCGCAAAGACCCGCCCTCCTTAGTTACTGTTGCTATCCCTGACAAACAATGCCGCTCTCACGCTACACTCATGTTCTCACGCAGTAAAAAATACATCGCAGAGCAAAGAGGAAACTGACAACACACCGACAGACAAGACAGAGTAGGTTACTTCTGATATGAAACAAGGTCTCAGAACTCTCAGCTTTCAAATTTTTTCATTTTTAAAAAAATTCAAACAATAAATACCGTTTTGTGGCTCTTTAATGTTTCGTGACAGATCAATGTATTGCCTCAGTTCAAACACGTGAACCAATCGTCTTTTCATATTTACCTAAAGCACGAAATGAACATAAATAAACATCAGCAAGTATTTTATTTCAACCGCAGAACACACCATTTTTCAAGTTTAAGTCCACCGAAGTTAATCTACTCTCCTGTCTGATTTATGGTTAAGGCTAGAAGGGATACAGCTGCGACTACTGGGCATGCGCATTTACATATTTTCCAAGCCGACAATATAATGTGAAACCTATGAAAATGGTTTTACAAAGCACATGGCGCCATAGTTTCATCACTTTGGAGTGTCGCAGTGACCGTCTTTTTGCAGTAAAGGGCCTTTCGTAGTTTAATGAGTGGGAAGATGACATGAAGTCACGAGAGGTTAGCTGCATTGAAAACAGATGAGCACACATGTGCATATACAGCTCCCGATCGGGGCGAAGTTCAAGGTGATTTTGTATACAGAATGTTAAGAGCTCACGTTTTAACATATCATTTAATTATTTCACACTCAGTATTTTAACTTAAGCGCTGCAAGCCATGCATACAGCGCCGGACACGACAGATTTTCTGGTATGCAAAACAAGTATTTTAAAGGAATTCCTTAGCTTATTACCGTTACTGTAGCAGCCAACAACAGCACAGCAACCCTGCGCACATTTTTATATTTAGTTATATTGAAAAAGTTTCAATTCAGTCCATTTTTTTACCCTGTTTTAACATGGATTTCTATGGAGACCTGCCGTAGCTGTCGGCCAAGATGGCGGATAGCAGCCGCGGCACGTAATATCCGCGTTCTGATTGGTCAGATGGTCAGATTGGTCAGCAATAAGTTGTGTACTGAATTTGATCTTTCAATATCACCGTTTTAAAGGCACTTTAAGTGTTTTCACATTAAACGTTTTAAAATGTCCCGCTGTTTTTAGTGATTGAAATTGGAGGGTGATTTATATGGATTGCTAATGGCCAGTACTTGCATTTTGTTCACATATCTTTGTTTTATTCTTTTGAGAGATTATCTAAATATTTTTGGATTGGAACAGATAGAAAATTGACAGGCTTGTGCTGCAGTTCTATGGATGTTTTGCCCGCCAGATCTTCGAGCCGGTCACGTGACTGAAAACTATCTATTCTGGATAAACTGATCACATTTTGTTTTTGGTTTCAAATAGATATCATTATTCTCTTACGATTCTGAACAGATAACTAAACAAAATAGCTTGTAATTTACTAGAGGTTCTCACAAAATGTTAATTGCTGCAGTCTATTGAAATTTTTTACATTTGCAAAATCTGCACCTCTTCTGTGGCTAATATTAATTTCATAATGATCCTTAATCTGTGAAGTCAAGTAGCAGAAGTTAAGTGACAATGTTCAAATACTACTGGCCCATTTTGGGGTGAACTAAATATGCAAGACTAGTCTTACATGTCACTGTTTATAAGACAAGGTGTTCATCCTTAGCTGGGTCGCTTTAAAAAATGGGGGCATAAATTAGGAGTATACCCACTTCTACAGGCACCAGTGGGTAGGGCTGCACAATTAATCGAATTTCTAATCGCGATTACAATTATGGATGCCACAATTATGTAATCGTACAAAGCGGCAATTAATCGTTCAAAGTCCACTTATGTTATTCTGCGTGCTTAAGATGAGGTTTTTTTTTTCTACATGTTATCTTAAGGGTTTTTCCCATTATTTTAATTTTAGTTTTAGTATAATAACATTATAATACCATTCATATTTTTACTTTTTTATAATTTAAAGAAACCAATCCGATAGTTGACATTTGAGGCTTAATTCTAACTGAAAAACTTTTAGTGCTTTTCTATAGTGTGTTTTCAGCTTGTTTATTTTCATATAAAAATATGGCATGCAGTTGCATTAAACAATGGTATATACATCATTCAGTGTTGGGTATACGCAAAGCCGACTGATAAAGAAGTCGGTATACACTGTATACCTGCGTATACCCTGCACTACACCACTGGTGCTAATCAAAAAACAAAACAATGTCACTTACTGATATTGACTAAAATACTTTTTGTAACTTTAATAAGGATTCATCTATTTTTTATTTTTTAAAGGAAAACTATAGTGTTATTTTACATTTGATTACATTTGATTTCACTTTCTGTACCTAAACTTTGTTTAGTTGTATTTATTTGTGCTATTGCTAATTTTTTTATTTGTTCTTATTTTATTACTTGTCTTTTATCATTTTTGAAATCTATCTTAATTAGTCTTGTTGTGGTATTTTTGTAAGTGTTCTTTAGGCTGCTGATTTTTGTTAATGGTGTTCAGCTGCAACAGAATTGCAAAAAGACAGAATAAATATGTTTGATATCCAAATATTCAACATAATTTTTTTAACCTTTTTGGAATCATAACTTGGAATCGTTAAGAATCAGAATTGATAAGCAGAATCTGAATCAGAAAATTCAAATGATACTCAACCTTCAATAGTAAAACGAGAAAATATATGGTTTGGAAAAAGAACAAGCCACAGGGCTTATACAGTAGCATTGTTAAAAGTGGTTTCTTGGGACACTTAAACCCAAATAAAAGAGCACTGGTGCGCTGCACACATTCCTGATTCAGTTGTTTAATGCGGCTACAGCAGTGTTTATACACCATAAACTGGTAATGATTCAGTGACAGATTAACACCTCCACCTCTCTCCTTCTTAATTAGCTCACTAAATGATTTCAAGCTTAATTCAATGTCAGATTATTATTGCATGACAGCAGCTGTTTGAGGACAAGACGATGAACAACCGATGTGATTTGGAGTGATGGTCCTATCTCGGCCCTCTAGGATTAGCCAGGCATGTGCGGAGAGAAGCGTTTTCACTGTTGTTTGCTAATGAATAGCTATGAATGCATGGTCATACTGTGAATCTGCGCCGGCAGCTAATTGAAAAGTAATCTCTGTTCTTTATCTTTATACATCCAGTCATCCAAAAGACTGTGATATTTTTAATATTCACAGCTTGGCTGCAGCCAAAGGCACACTTTAGTCTGAGAAAAAGAGCTACTGAGATTCAGGCCCACATCCATGACTTTTTTGGATATAAAATTATATGAATGCTGTAAATTCCAAACGTCTCATCTCAGCAGGTGCTGGCTAAATAGATGGCTGCTTTCCAAGGCAAAATTTTTTATGATGGTTTGAAGAATTTTTTATCATACAATCTTTTTTTTTTTTTTTACAAAAGCTGTGACCTTTATAACTTATTTGCCTCTAAATAGTACATATTAGTACCTTTTGAAAGGTGACAGCTATCACACAATTTTTGTCTGAAAGTGTACAGCCATATACAGCTATATATCTTTTTTTCTACTTTCAATAATAGGAATGCACAATATATCGGTAATATCATCTACTGATATTAGATTTTTTGATATTGGACATATAATTATGCATGCTCACTTGACATATTTTTACATTTAGATTACCATTACTGTTATCTAATACTTAAGTTAATTTTTAAAAACATTTTTCATACTATACATTATAATGTTGTGATGCCTAAATTTGCTTATACAATTTTAAACCACTGATTTTACTTTTTAGAGTTTTATTTTTTTATTTATTTGAAAAGTAATAATGTCAAATAAAATGTAAAACCTGCCATTTATGGGTTATTGGAAATAATAAAATTAATTATTTTTATCAGTACTTCTCTACTAGATATTCAAAGAATATATTATAGAATACAGTTTATACAGCCAATAAGTAATGTATGTTTTTGGACAATCCAATTAATTAAAATACAAATTAAATGTTCTATTTTGTTTGCTTTATTGGAACTGGATAGACACAAAACAAACTATTTTTACTATGATTAATATTATTATTGATAACAAATTAATGATAGGTACGGTATCGGTGTAAAAACAGCTTCATACTAGCACTGGAATTAAAACAAAAGATGCCAAACAGTAAAATTAATATGATAAAATAATAGCAAAATACATATACACATAGGCACATCATTATTTGCCTATCTTTTTAAATGTACTCATGCAGCAAGATTCAGTGTTGCCTGGCAAACATAAACAACTAAACTAAACAGTATAAACTCTACACCATCATACTGCCCAGTTCTTCTGCTTTCTAACATTTTTTATCTTCTTTTATTGTAAAGTAGCTATATCAATATCCCCAGATGCTAAGAATCCGTTTTGGGTCTGTTACTTCTACACTTAGACCTCTATCAGCTGTGTTTATCTCTCTGTGGATCTTCATCCTAGTTTTTAGCTTCCCCTGATTCGATCCCAATCTTAGCCATGTATACTAGCAAGCATATTTGCCTGCAACCCCACACTTCGAAAGAGGGAAAAAACCTATAGAAGGCAGTGGGGGCCTGACCTGATTTACTGTTAATGCATTTTAATACAGGCAAGTCCCCAGTCTCCTGCAGAGTCGTCTCTGGGAGAAGGGGAAAAAAAGGTTCTGCTGCTGAGTATTATCATTTCATCATTTATTCATGCTGGTCTATAAACAGAGGGAGAGAGGCAGGCTGAAGAGCTTTGGCAGCTGAAACCTGAAAAAGATACCCATTAATGTGGTAGACATGAGGAGAGTCATGTGATGTCAGACACTTTACCTTGACATCAAATTGATGATAAGGATTTATTTCAAAGGTGGACTTAAACTGTGTTCAAGACAGTTTCATTTCAGGCAGAACAGAGGGCCGCTCTAGGCCATGCTCTGGCAGAGCTAAAGAGCACTGCAGCCATATTTCTGCCCCAACATGAATAAGTACAGACTATAGCGTGAGCCCTGGGAATCATGCAGCACATTCCCAAAAAGCCTCGCTTTGATTTATAAACATCAACAAGTGGAAAGCATTTCAATTTTACAATGTCATTTTGAGCAGAGGGCTTCAGATGCCATTCATGAAACTCCAGATGATTTCAGTTTAACAATGCTTTTGACTAGGTAGGCACAGATGGTTTATGAATATTAATCAGCTGATCCACAAAAATATTGAGATTCAGTGTTTTGTTTTGTTTTGTAATAAATGCAAACTAAGTAGGGTTTTTTTTTAAAACCAGTATACATTATATATTATAGTCTATACAGTAAAAAATAAAAACAAAATGAAGAAAAAAAGCAGATGCTGCGTTGTTGACATTTCAAATTCATACATGATTTTTTTTCATGATTTTTAACTTGTTTGAAAAAGTATACATATATTTGAAGGTGTTATGTTGACTATTACACTTAGGTTTTTAATCACCCTTTTGCCTTCATTAGTTGAACTGAAGTGGTCCTGTGACGTGACAAATTATTTATGTATTTTTTTATGCAAAGTATTCCAAATATTTAGGGCCAGATTTACTAAACAGTGCAAATTAGCGTTAGAGCACAATTCCATAAAAGTACCGATGGGAGGGGAAAATTCTGTGTGTGATTTACTGACAATGCGCACATTAAAGAACACAGACACAGCCAGATCATTTCCATAATGACCAGCGCAATCTACCAAGAGCAGCACAAATTACCACCTGCTTTAAGACATATTTTTTGGGGTGTTAAATAATGGCGCAAACACCAGTAATTTGACGAGCGCAAACGTTAAATCACGTTGCATGATTCCTTTTTTACACTCTCCTCCCATAAATTTTGCGGCTGAAAGGGAAACTCCTACAAATGCATATTCAATAAGGTCAGGCACAAAAATAACTGTACACGCCTTTTCAGCGCTAATTCTTCACTGCATTTGCACTGGTGCAAGCTGTTAGTAAATCTGGCCCCTAGTCTCTTAATTAACTGCACACAATAAATGCTGTTGAAAATGTTTTAAATTGATTTTTAGTAGTGCTGTCAAACGATTAATCGCGATTAATCACATCCAAAATAAAAGTTTTTGTTTACATAATATATGTGTGTGTATTGTGTATATTTATATGTATTTGTACATATAAAGACACAATACAGCATATATTTTTAAAATATTTACATGTATTTACATGTATATATTTATATTCATATAAATGATATCATATATAAATATATTTAATATATAAACGTAACATATTTTTCTTAAATATATACATGCATGTGTGTGTATTTATATATACATAATATACACAGTACACACTGTGTACATACAGTACATACTACTACATACTATGTAAAAAAAACTTTTATTTTGGATGCAATTAATCGCGATTAATCATTTGACAACACTACTTTTTAGTTTAGCATGTAAGACTACATGACATGTCAACTTCCCACAAGTATTTCACATTAACTACCCAATTATTTCTTCCTATGCTCATTATAACAACAATAATAATGGAACAGGGCTTGCATACAGCACAAAAATTAAAGAGAAAAGTGTTAGAGCTGTGTGGGACATGGGAAAGAAAACATCATATGGAGTTATTGCACTCTACAAAATAATAAAGCTAAATGTAACATTTGTTAGAAATCTGTCTGAATTACAAGCTGTTCAATGATTGAAAATCGGTATAAAAAGCATGATAATTTGAGGTTTATAATGTTAAAAACAATGGCCTTTAAATAAAGCTAAATGTCTAAATACCCATTCTGTCTTTAGAAATCACATTTTTCTAAAATTTTCATTTTCATTTAATAAAAAGTGTTGGTATTGGTATCAAAGAATTAGATCAAAAACATACTGTATGTGGTAATGAAAAATACTGAAAATGTTCTCACCCTCACCAGATGAGTTTGTTTCTTCATCTGAACAGATTTGGAGAAATTTGGCATTACATCACTTGTTCACCAATGAATCTCTGTACAGTAGTGAATGGGTGCCACCAGAATGAGTTCAAACAGCTGATACACTGTAAAAACTTAAAAACTTCAGTTGCTGCTTTACATTTTTAAGTATAATCAACTTGGTTGTACAAGTCATTTCAACTTAAATTACATTAAACCAACCTAAAAAATCAATTTTTTTATGTATTTTGTGAAGTGAACAATTGCATGTTTGTAATAAACTGGAAAGCAAGTGACGTAATGCTATTTACCTAAATCTGTTCCAATGAAGGAACAAACTCGTATACATCCTGGATGGCCTGAGGGTAAGTAAATTTTCCTTAAACTAAAAGCATCTGTGCTTTAATTGCTATAACAATCTTAAAGGTGCAGTAGGAGATCTTGGAAAATGCTAACTTTAGCCTGATAGCACTGAAAGCGAACGTCCCACCCTCCCTGCAATCGCCGTCCAAAGCCACGCCCACTGAACGCATATATGCTCACAGACCAGAATACCAGAGACACTACAATAAGCTACATCACCGGTTCCTAATTCCAGTCCTTGTTCGAAGCGAGCATATATGTTCCATACAAAGGGCATTAAAATGCGCGAGACATAAATTTATTATGGTATATTATGTCACACTTCTCTAGTAAGTTTCGTCTGTGTGCGAAGACGATGCGCTGTGCAAATCCGTGAATGAATGTTCCGAAGTGAATTTCCCCTGCTCAGGGAGTAGGGAGCAATGGACACTGTGTAGGGATCATATCGATTGGAACACAGTTCATGCACGTAGCTCACTTCTAACGAGCTGGTTATCTGAATCGGGTGTGTTAACTAAGCGAGGCAGGTAGGAAAGCCAATTAAAACGCTCGGACCAAGCGTTTTGATTGGACGAACATTTCTTGGTCCTACGCCTTCCACAGAATATATAAATACAGATAAATACATAATGATTGCTATCGGGATGTGAAGAGGCTTTCAACTAGCATAACAAAAAAATGTTCCCTATCGATACTTCACTCGTACTGCGTCTGCTAAAGACGCTATGGGAAAAAGCATTTTTTCTCCTGAACTGAAGCCTTTTTCAATCACGCAGTGAAACTGCATGGCCATTGGTTCGTGCAGTATATATAAAAAAATGATACAGCGGCGCTGCACGAGCCTATGGCGACAAAGCCCGCCAGAGCCCGCCAGAATGGGCGGGGTCATCTGGCTATATAAGCGGGCGTTCGCCACAGGATTCTCAGATTTCTTCTCCTTCAGCGATGGCTCTACGCTCTACGCTGATCCCTCTAAGGCAGCCCCGCTCCCCCGTTTCTCCTCTCTCAGCGAGCCTCGGAGAGGGAAACAGCGGAGTCAGGGAAATAAGCAACCGGGTCTGAGCGATCTCATGCCGGCACTGTACCCACGTGCTCGCTCTCCCCGCGGCACTTTGATCAGCCGCTGAAGGGCAGTGAGCTGCGCGCTCACTGAGACAGAATGCTCACTCACAGCATGAGTCTCGCTCTTCTCCGCTCGCGGACCGCCTTCAATGAGGCAGCCCCGCTCTCCCGTTTCTCTCTCAGCGATGCCGGCACACATCATGCGTGCTTGATCTGCCAGTTAGGATCAGCGCCCCTCATTACGCCGAGCGGCTTAATCCTCCTAGTCAGATCGAAGCAAAACGCTGGCAGCTTCACATTTGTGTGTGCGTCGCTGAGCCCCGCCTCCCCCGCTCTTGTGTTTCTCTCCTCCCAGTTACTCGGAGGAAGAAATGGCGAACTCGCGGGGATGAGCGATCAGGCTTGAGTGATTTAATGCCGGCAAAGTCCCTGCGTGCATCACTCTCCACGCAGCTCTCTGATCTGCCAGTGTATTTACACGTGAGGATCGGCACCTCTCGTTGTCGAGCGGCTCAATCCTTCTAGGTGGATCGGAGCAGAACGCTGTCACCAATGATTCAATCCTTCGTATTTGAATGCGCCTCTCGCCTGGGCCATGCCCACGCTGAGGCTGCGCTCGCTGAGACAGACCGCTCTCACTACGAGAGTTCATGTCTCGCTCTGCTTTGCTCGCGGCTCGCCTTCTTCAATGAAGGCGGCCCCGCCCCTCCCCTCGTCCGCTACAAGCGGATCTGAGAGAATGCGCGCAGCACTTTTGATCTGCCGGAGTGTTTACACAAAGTTCATCAGTACTCCTCTTCTAATGAGTGGTTTGATCTTTTTAGGCAGATTAAAAGAGAATGCGGTCACTAATGATTATTATCACTGACAGCTTCAAATTGGACACGTCTGGGCCACGCCCCCACGCTGAGGCAGTGCGCACGGGGGCTGACTGCTCTTGCTATGAGAGCATTAAGTCTAGCGAAGTATTTTTTTGAAAACATTTTCAAAGAGAGCAAATTTCCTCTTCTGAGTGTGGGGTCCCCATATGGCGACCAGCCACTCTAATTAATCCAACCCCTTGTCACGCGGGCTGAGGCCTGGCAGGCCATCACCGTAGTGCCAGTCTGGGTTTGGGGAATAATAAAACAAGGTTATTCACTGCAATTCGCTCAATACCCCCACGATTCAGCTGCGTGGTTCCCACCTCAGTTTAGAGCAAAGACGCACACGTCCTGCGCTCCGATGTGATGAATTTCCTGGCGATAGGAGCCATAGAAACGGTTCCCCCAGCTCATAACGAGTCAGGCTTCCACAGCCGCTACGTCCTCGTCCCCAAAAAGGATGGCAACCTAAGGCCCATCCCCGATCTCAGGCACCTGAACCGTGCCCTCATGAAACGGCCGTTCAGGATGATTACATTGAAACAGATCCTCTCGCAAGTGTGCCCAGGAGACTGGTTCTTTTCACTGGATCTGAAAGACTCCTACTTTCACATCCAGATAGCCCCCCACCACAGACGATTCTTGAGATTCGCCTTCGAGGGAGTGGCATATCAATACACGGCCCGTCCCTTTGGACTGTCCCTAGCTCCTCGCACTTTTACGAAATGCATGGATGCGGCTCTTTCCCCGCTAAGACAGATGGGAATCCGCGTTCTGAGTTACCTCAACGACTGGCTCATCTTGGCCCAGTCGAAAGATGAGCTACTATTTCGCAGATCCTTCCTCCTCAGCCACTTAGAATGCCTGGGACTCAGGGTCAATTTTGCCAAGAGCGCGCTGTCCCCCAGCCAACGGATATTGTTCCTGGGAACAGTTCTCGACTTAGCCCGAATGAGGGCGGTAGTCGCACCAGAGCGTGCACTGTCTATTCAGCAGCTCGTGGCCTCATTCGAAATTGGAGCCCCTCACCCTCTAAAGACGTTTCAGAAGATGCTGGGCCTCATGGCTTCAGCATCTCTGGTACTTCAGCTGGGCCTGCTTCGCATGCGGCCCCTTCAGTGCTGGCTGAAACCACGAGTTCCGTCTAGGGATGCAACGATTAACCGATTTCACTATTAACTGCGCTTTAAATCGTCACGGTTAATTAATCGTAAAGGCTCCGCAACACCGTGTTTCTGTTGCACGGAACGGAACTGTTGCAACTTGTGCAAAATTAAAACAAAGTTATGCCAGCGGTGCGCCAGCTTAAAGTTCCGAGTTTATCAGAGACACGGAGGCTATTATGCACGCACACTGGATTAACTATGGCAGAGGCACCTAGCAGCGAAACTCTGTTTCCTCCAAAGAAGCGCCTGAAGTCTGCAGTTTGAGATTATTTTGGGTACACAAAGAATGACCAGGGTGTCATTGAAGATGACGGATCACCTGTTTGCAAAATGTGCCGTAAAAAGATTGCTGCTAAAGGATCGAATACATCAAATTTGATGCAGCACCTGTGGGATTCACCACCCAGCTTTGCACGCTCAAGTAAAGGTAATACATAATAACTGAGTTAAATTACGTGGCAAATAACTTAATGAAATATGTTGGTAGGGAATTAAATATAAACGTGTCACTTACAATCAATGCCATAGCGGTGAGAGTTGTGGGCTTTCAGTGCAACGTAAACAAAGTAAAGACACGTGTAAAATTAGATTAATTGTTAAAAATTATTAAAATGAATATGTATGGATGATAGTTGATGACAATAACAGTTCAGTTAATAAGTTAATATTAGTCTTATATTAATAATGTTTGGTTCAAGGCTTTTCTCGAAGCTGGAAACGGAAACGTGAACTTCAAAAGAAGCAGGCAGAACTGAACATCCCTGAGCACTGATACATGATGTGGTCACCAGATGGGGATCCACATTTGAAATGATTTCCAGGTTCTTGGAGCAGCAGCAGGCCATCTGTGGGGTGCTAGCCGGAGACAGAAGCACCTGGCATCTCATGCCTAAAGACACTGACATCACTGTCCTGGAGAAACTAAGCCAACTTCTTTGTCCTCTCCATGATTTCACTGATGTCCTGGCCTCAGAGAAACAAGTCACACTTTCCTCCCTGAAGCCAGTCTTGGAGCACATTAACAATGAGATTCTTCAAGATCAAGAGGAAGACTGTGCTCTCACTAAACAAATTAAATGTGTAATAAGAGAAGACCTGTTAATGCAGCCGAGATATACAGAGGAAATGAAGAATGTTCTGAACATATCCAGTTTTGTGCATCCCAGGTTCAAAGGAAGCTTTGCTGAGAATCTGGATGACACAGTCAAGGCATGCAGTGATGAAGCAATGGCACTTGCATCACATCCAGACACAGACGACAAGGAGCAATGTCCCCTCAGAGGAGTGGACGTTCCATCCGCAGATGGTTCAGAAAATCTGGGAAACAACTCTCACTGTCCAATTTATTATTCAAAGACCAAGGACGTGTTGGCCTGCGATTGGCCCAACCTCCTCCTTTATGCATTTCCTCCAATCGCCCTGATCCCACAGGTGATCAGGCGAATCAGGGAACAGAGACACAAGGTTCTCCTGGTGGCCCCTCTCTGGAAGAACCAGCTGTGGCTATCAGATGAGACGAGATCTCCTCTCTCAAGCGGATGGGACAATATGGCACCCTCGGCCCGAATTGTGGACCCTACACCTCTGGCCGTTCGACGGGAGCCTTCAAGCCTCCCAGAGCGAGTTTTAAACATGATTTCGGAGGCTAGAGCCCCGTCTACGAGACGCCTCTACGCCTTTAAGTGGTCTATTTTCTCCGCTTGGTGCCTAAACCACGGCGAAGACCCTTCTACCTCCGATCTGTCAGTGGGGTTGTCATTCCTGCAAGAGCTGCTGGATAAGGGACACTCCCCATCCACTCTCAAGGTTTATGTAGCAGCTATAGCGGCCTCTCATGCCCCTATTGCAGGCCAATCGGTGGGCAGGAACAGTGCGGTTGTCCGCTTTTTGAGGGGAGTCAGGAGGCTGAATCCACCTCGCCCCCTCACTGTCCCTTCATGGGCTCTGCCCACTGTACTGAGGGCCCTGAAGGGCTCCCTTTTGAGTCGCTACAGTCTACCAACCTTCGGTCACTGTCGCTGAAGACTGCTCTGCTTCTGGCACTAACATCGGTAAAGCGAATTGGAGACCTGCAGGTGCTTTCCATTAGCCCTGCCTGCCTGGAATTCTAGCCTAACGACTCTAAGGTCGTCCTGAAACCAAGGCATGGTTACGTACCCAAGGTGCTCTCCACTCCATTCAGAGCACAGGTCATTGCGCTCTCTGCGCTTCCTCCCTCTGAAGAGGACAGAGAGTTATCCCTGCTCTGCCCCGTCAGAGCTCTAAGAATTTACATTGAGCATTCCGACCCCTTCAGACGGTCGGAACAACTCTTTGTTAGCTTCGGTAACCGCACCAAAGGGCATCCGGTCACGAAGCAAAGACTCTCTAGATGGATAGTAGACGCTATCACACTAGCGTACTCCTCCATGGGCCTACAATGTCCCAACGGAGTACGGGCCCATTCCACCAGAGGCATCGCCTCGTCTTGGGCATGGTCTAGCGGTGTGTTCATTGCGGAAATTTGTGAGGTTGGCAGGCTGGGCCTCGCCGTCCACATTTGCTAGGTTTTATAACCTGGAAGTCCCGGCCTTGCAGGCCAGGGTCCTTTCCACTTGAAGAGACACGCGCTGCACAAACAAGTCCGACAGAGAGCCCTTGACTGTATTGCGCTCAAGCTCTCTGGTATTAGTTTACTTGTCAGCTCTCAACCCCTGGGGTGCCGAAGTTGCATGAGTACTCTGGAACGATTAACCAGGCCGGGTGTGACCTCAGGGAGTTCAGCCCATTTTAGCCTTGGGTTATTGTTAACTTCCCTATGGCATTGCTTGCTTGTGGAAGTTATATTACTTATATAGTCGTTCCTCTACCTTAGCACGGCATGATTGTACTGTGTTCCAATAGCGTCTTTAGCAGACGCAGTACGAGTGAAGTATCGATAGGGAATGTACTCGTTTACTAATGTAACCTCGGTTCCCTGAGATACGGGAACGAGTACTGCATTGCTAGCCGTGCTATGTAGCCGCAAAACTCAGTCGTCGCTTCAGTCGAAGTAACCTGAGAATCCTGTGGCAAACGTCCGCTTATATAGCCAGATGACCCCGCCCATTCTGGTGGGCTCTGGTGGGCTTTGTCGCCATAGGCTCATGCAGCTCCGCTGCTGAGCCATTGGTTCATTTTTTATTAGGGCTGTGAATCCTTGGGGAGACAGCGAATCGATTCACGATTCATAGGTTTTCGATTCAAGAACAATTTTTGCAAATTAAGAACGATTCAATTCAATTCGATTCACAATTAAATTTGATTTGATTCGATTATAACGATTCGATTCGATTCTGCATTCTTAAAGTGCATTCACAGGATTATTTAAATGATTCTCCTAAATTCTTTAAATGCTTAGTCAGGGGGCAATTTACACAACACTTTAGTCCATTGTTAGATGCTAGTTTAATGATGCTATGTCATGACATGGCATATGTAGAAATTTATGTAAGCCAAGACTTTAAAAAAAGAGTTTTAAAAAGTATTATGTATAGGCTAACATTCTGTCACACCAGGGGCGTAGCCATAATTTCAGAAGTGACAGAAATGTCAAATACAATAATTTTATGTAGGCCTATATATATATATTTTTTTTTTTTACAAGGAATAATTTTCTTATCTTACTTTGAATTTGCTACAAGAAATCAAATACACAGCTGGACAAATCAATCATTTGTAATCTATAATTTTTTTCCTAATGGCCATTTTATGATTGTTTTATATACTACAAACAATTATTTACATTTTCTGCACAGAATTAGGTAGAAAATATACTTTATAGTTTCTGAGTAAAATGCTATAGTATTTAACTTTTCCTCTCCATCGACAAATTATGATTCTGAAAGAAAATGCGCCCGATGTCTGTTTGCTATAGCAACGAAAGATTTTTGCTCCATCCATGCAATAAATGCGCAGCCTTCGACTGCTCAGATGTCGTCAGTATGACCGAGAGCCATTGAAAAACTACAGAAAAACAAAACTACTTCACTTTAGCTTTACTGGCCACGAGTACTAAGGAGAGATCACACATCACACTACCATTTGGAGGGTAATTTATTTCTGTTTTTGAAAGAAGTCTCTTATGCTGTATTTATTTGATCAAAGTATAAAACCGTAATACTGTGAAATAGTATAACAATTTAAAATACATTTATTTTAATGTCTTAAAATGTAATTTATTAAGATGATGGAAAGCTGAATTTTCAGCAGCCATTATTCCATTCCAGTGGTACATAATTCACATAATTCCAATATCATTCAACTATGCTGATAAGGTGCTCAGAAAACATTTCTTATTATCAATGTTGAAAACGGTTGTGTTTTGTAGAAAACCATGACACTTTTTCCAGGATTCTTTGATGAATAGAATTTAAAAAAAAACAGTATAATTTTATTTGCAGTCCTTGCTGTCACATTTGATCAATTTAATGCATCCTTGCTGAATAAAGGTTAAAAAACACTTTTTCCTGAACCTGAACCTGAAATTTCGTGACATCCTTGATGTAGTCATTGAATTTTGCATTGGTTTGAAAAATATCTTTTTAGCTATTCAACAAACATGTGCTAAACAAAGCATGATTGCTTCTGATAATGCCTGGAATGTCTGAAACATTTTCACAAACCTGAATCAAACCTACAATCAAACAGCCTGCACCTGACTCCACTACACAATGGATGAACAGAGCTCTCCGCGAAGCAAAGAGAACACTGCCCTCTGCTGTTTACAACCAGTATCTGTTGCGTGTTCACCAAACAACCTGAATATGTTATAACCCCAGCACTTTCATTATTTGATAAGGCATCTGAGGACTCTGGACTCACAGCTTCACTTCAAAGACTACAAAAAGACACTAGGCGAACTTATCTGACGCATATTACCGCTTTTGTTCAAACAAACAAGCGAGAAGCGCATTCATGCCAAGCCCCGAGGTCAAAGCGGTGCATCACTCGTGCAATATCTGCACCAGAAGGAGATGCAGTCTTCATTGTTCCTGCTCTGTCAGCTGAGTTTTGCTCAGGCAAATCCCTGCACTGTCAAAAAATGCTTGAGAATTTAAGCAACCGGAAGACTGTATTGAAGAATATAAGATCCTCAAATAAGATAAAGCCAGAGTCCCAGAGCCAGAAGGACAGAGGTGCGGAGAATATTAAGCAACACAGAGGCTTTATGTATAAAGCAAGACTGTGCCAGAGCTTCCGCCTCAGACTTTCCTGCCGCTCCACCTGCAGTCTCTCTCATCGTCATCAGATTATTTGCTCAATTGGTATAGGAAGAATTTGTCAATAAGCATGCCGCTCTCACCAGTTGGATTGCCTCACGTTGCAGGTTACCAGGGGAACCGAGATTCAGCAGTCTGTTTCTATGGAAAGCAAACACAAACCTCAAGGTTACCGACATTAAGGAGTCTTATTCACATGGAGAGGCTCAGAATATCTGACAGTTCAGCTGAGCCTTCTATCTCGAGCTTGTCTGCTGTCTTTTTCATCCCCTTACAATCCATCCCCAGAATGACATGAGAGGTGAACAACAGTGATGGCTGAGTTCCCATCGCTGCTCTGTGATGACAAGGCACAACAAATCCCACACCTGAAAAAAGTAGATCTGCTCCCGTGAAACTATCTGCTCGGATACAAAGCTAGAGTACGGTTACTGAAAATATCTATATTCAGTGGATTTCTCAGCTTTTTGCCTTTCCGATAACAATGTTCTCCATCTTACCCGGCCAGAAAAGCGATTTCACAGACGCAAAGTCTTCACAGGGTACTTGATGCTCGGAGTCTGCTAACAGGCACTGCTAGCTATTCAGAGAACACGTCATGGCATCTAATGAAGACAAAAGCAGAGGTTTGGGGAAGGAAGATGTGGGTGAGGAAAGGTTAATGTTATATTAATGGAGACCGCCGCTGTCCTTGACAAATCATGTGGCCCCTGTGACCCTTTCCAAGACTTTAACTTGACGACAAAAAGGCTTGTGCTCGCTTTAAGCGATTTATTTTACCCTCACGTACTACGTTTTTACAAAGCGGCGGTGTCTGCGTGTCAGTTGCTTTGTGAATCACACTGTATAATTCACACATTTAGTTATTCAGCAGGGACTTGGTGTTTGCGTCTGGGATTCACACCAACACTAATGCTGTGTTTGTAGCGAGATCCCAAAACAGCCCAATTTTCAGGATGTTCTGCTGTCAAACCAAAGTCCCAAGACAGATGGGAGCCGGAGATTTTTATTCCTCCCACAGCAGGTTCAGATAAAGTTGAGAATTAGGTTTCTATAATTAGTTGACTCTTTAGAGTCATGCTGCCAAACTGTAAAAGAAACTGTAATTTATAATAGAGGCAACATGAAAAGACTTTAAAGGGATAGCTCACCCAAAAAGAAACTTTCTGTCTTTAGTAGCTCACCCTGATGTCGTTCCAAACCCGAGTGACTTTGCCTTATGATCAAAATATCTATTTCCGGATCACAGAACAGAACTTTTATGTGCAATGACAGATCTTAGTGTACATGGCTGTTAAGCTTAATAGAAAACCACACACACACACACACACACACACACAAACAAACATAAAACTGGTTTAAACTACTGTTCAAACAGTAGTCTGTAGGCCTAATACTTTTTTTTTTTAAGTCTCTGAAAACAGTAAAAAAAGAAGTAATATTGTGAAATATTATCATGATTTAATATATTAAATATTACTGTGTTTTAATATATTATATGTGACCCAGGACCACAAAACCAGTCATAAGGGTCAATTTTTCGAAATTGAGATTTATACATCATCTGAAAGCTGAATAAATAAGCTTTCCATTGATGTATGGTTTGTTAGGACAATATTTGGCCGAGATACAACTATTTGAAAATCTGGAATCTGAGGGTGCAAAAAAATCCAAATATTGAGAAAAATATTTTTGCCTTTAAAGTTGTCCAAATGAAGTGCTTAGCAATGCATATTACTAATCAAAAATTAAGTTTTAATATATTTACAGTAAGAAATTTACAAAATATCTTCATGGAACATGATCTTTACTTAATATCCTAATGATTTTTGGCATAAAAGAAAAATCAATAATTTTGACCCATACAATGTTTTTTTGGCTATTGCTACAAATATACCCCAGCGACTTAAGACTGGTTTTGTGGTCCAGGTTCACATCTTTTTTTTCCTGTGATGGCAAAGCTGAATTTTCAGTCTTCAGTTTCCCATGATCCTTCAGAAATCATTTTAAAATGCTGAAACTTTTATATTAGTCAACGTTGAAAAAGAGTATGCTGCTTAAAATTTTTGTGGAAGCTGTGATGCAGTTTTTCAGGATTATCTAATGAACATTTATTTGAAACTGATTATTTTACTGTCACTTTTGAGCGGTTTAATGCATCCTTGCTGAATAAAAGTAATATTTTTTTTCAAAAAAATCCTACTGGGCCCAGCCTTTTGAACTACGTGAGCACTATAGTTGAAGTCATATGATATCTTGAGATTAACAGATTAATATTTTAGTCAAAATTCACTGATCATCTGGTGACTTTCAATGAGCTGTTAACTTGCAAACGGACCATCGAGTCTGACAGCTGAACTCTGATTCATGAACAGTTCTCTCTGAGAACCAGTGGGAACTGTTTCAGCAAACCAGTGGCAGCAGTTCTCAAATGAATATTTAAATATCAGCTCTTCATACAAAGGTGCGCTCTTCAAGTCTTCTTTAGTCACACGAGTCTAATGGACCACATTTATGGTGCTAAAACTATTTGTGGAAAATTTGTGCATGAAGATTCGTCTGTGTTCCACAGGGAAAAAACAGCATTGTTACAATATAATAGGCTGGTTAGTAAATAATTACAAAACATTAATTTTGGGTTAATTTTTGGGTTATTGTTGCTAGTCTTTAAGACTAGATATTAAGAAAGGCAAGATTTATTCAATCAAAGTTTTATATTACAGTCCTGCCAAGATGAATCAAAAGATTTAAAACTGAAATAAACCTTTATGTCAATCATTTAATTTACTATTTGGACAAGTTGCATAACCACTTAACTCTATGTAAATCTGACTCTGTGCCACAAATATACTTGATGATCATTATGCAAAATGACATTTACTCTCAAAATTCACATCCTTAACATCCACGCTCACTTACAATCTCTCCATCTCACACACAATCCAATTTCTGCAGCACCTAACCATGTGTGATGAAGAGCCCAGGCCAATAAGCTTCATTGATAACTCACAACTGAAATGACAACTGTGCCACTACGTGATGAAAATATCAGAGTGTTGCGGCTGTGTTGGAGGTTTCTGACAGTGCCACATCAGTCACCCTCATCTCAGCTCTGTTACTCAAAAATATAATCTTGTTTCCTCGCATCAGTCCGGGTGTAAAGTAGGCCGCTGTGATCAGAATTAAGATGTTGACATGACTGCTCACCTTCCTTATCCAGCTCTCTGACTATTGGGAATACACCAGCAAAAACAGACAGACATAGCTCAGATGGATTGTCTAAACACCACAGCAAAACTGTCAGTGCATGCCACAATAATAAGCTTGCCTTATGAAATTATCGGTTAAAAAGTGCAAACGCAACATCTCTACACTTTGTTGGTAAAACATTTTTTATTTCATGGAAACACTGTCCTGCTCATGAAGGCCTCTTAACACTACACATTTAAAGCATCTCAATAATCTGACTCACACAAATTAGCCCAGTACAACTACACAACACGATTAGACATCTGAAATCACAATGAAGACACTGAATAAAGTAAGGCAAAAATACCCAGATGATAGATATTTACAATAGATATTTAAAGTGTGCATCCATTAATCCTTTTTGACCACTGACCCGTACAGAGCAGAATGCACAATAAAAAAAACTGTAAGCATTCTAAACCTTACCAGAAATGTTGTAATGTCCTCTTCAGTCCATCATGTCACCAGGAATGAAGGGTGAGTGTATGCTTAATAATGTCACTGAACTTTCAAACAGCTACAATGAAAATGCCTGAAAAACATACAAATACAAATATTTCAGAGGTGTTTATTAATGATGGGGGGGGAAACATAGGTATAGGTCCCCTATATGTTGATGTTTAATATAAAGCAAAAATTATTTGTTTAGATCATAGTTTTAAATATGTAATGATTCATATTTTTATGATGAATTTTTGTTTAATCTGGGTCTGGGACAAGAATAAACAATAGGGGAGACCGGAGATGGTTGTAACATTTTTGACGTTTCTGTCTGTATCTTGGGGTTCTTTTAAGCCAGTGCATTCAAAATGTGATTCAAATTAGTTACAAGTGTCTGCTATTAAATGGCATAGCTGTTATCTTTGCAGCACAAACAGAAAATGCATGGTTTAGTTTCAAACACGAGGAGTGAAATGTTACAATGCACCCCATAGTCCAACTTAGTTGTAACATACCCTGGGGTAAGATGTTACATTATGATATCCACCAGTGTGAGACATAACATTATGCAATAAGGATTATGACAAATAAAATGGAGTTTGAAAGCTTTTTATTCAACACTGACTTTTCAACAAAATTGGTGTGTTACATTAGCATCATGATAATAAAGCTGAATAACGTACATAAATAAGTGTGTGTGTGTGTGTGTGTGTGTGTGTGTGTGTGTGGAGTGTTCCTGTGTGTGTTTGTTGTTGTATTTGTATTTTATTATAAAATACATGTGTCTAGTTAGACGCGAGCGGCGCGATGCAACGCAACAAAAGAATAAAAGCCATTATAATCACTGAAAGCGGCGCGGCTCGACAAATCCCCGTCAGTAAAATGATTCCTTGATCTATTTTTGGCGTAATCCAAGCTCTTTGCACCAACAGTCGCGTCTGGTGTGACATGCTGTTGCGTTAAAATCTGGAGTTTTACTCATTCATCAGCTTGCTCCGATCCGGCGCTGCGTGGCAGCACGTAATTTCAGATGTTGAAGATTCATCGTATAGACGTCGTATAGAGGTAAAGAAGACGGCTCATTAACAACTGAAAACGTTCGATCGATTGCGATGTTTACCAGATGCTACGATCTTTCACAGACGTCTCCGCGACGTACCTGTGCTATCTGGGGTCAGACATAGTAATTGGCCATGATAAAACTGAACTTGAACACTTGACTTGAACATTTATAGACACCTCTCGGTTGTCTTTCTCTTCCAAGACCTAGGCATACTGAAATTCAAAGAAAACTTTTAAATAAAACAAAAAATTAGCTTGGAGTAAGTTATAACATGTTTTATTGATGTTACAACCAACCCCGCGACTTGCTGCTACAACTAACCCAGAGTTTTGTAGCAATGAACTAGCTCACCTTACAGCGAACAGCCAAAGCATTAGCACTAACAATCTGCATGAAAAACATCTACACAGACATAAAATGAACAATTTAACATTGATGAGTTTGACTACAAAGCAGGGACTACCATCACAAAAATAAATGAAGTATAAAAAGTTACTTTTTACCTCAAAATAAGTTTTTCTCCTCTAAACTCTGCTGCCTGCCACAGGGCTCTACTTCCTCACATGTGGAATAAGCACTAAAATGAAAATGTGTGAAGTGAATTAGGTGGTTTGTAACTTGTTCCTTATTTGAGAAATTGGAAGTGTTAACTGACCCTTGTTACAACCATCTCCGGTGTCCCCCAACTAGCTATAGCCTATATGAACAGAAGCAAAAAAAAAAAAAAAAAAGAGGTATAGTAAAACTTTTTGAAAAAAAATAAAACCTGACGTTTTAATAAATCAACAACTGGGCATAAAACATACATAACAATTAAGATGTGACCTAAATATGTCATACTGTATATTATCACCTACTACATACATCAATTAGTAATAGTAGTAGGCTAGTATTGTTGTTATTATTAATATATATTATTATTATTAGTGTTTATATAACCTAATATAACTTCTATGATTGTAACCGTTTCCATAACGTGTTATCCCGCTTGTTTTCTTTCCCGCGCCATTAATGGCTGAGGCACTGCCAGATGAACGCGCCACGTGCCTTAAAAAAATCGGATTTTTTGAAAATCTCGGCTCTGAACTTGAACCCAACTAAAACGAGCTACGAGTACAAGTGGAAAGTTAAGTGTGAACGGATGGGAGTTCTCTTTCTATATCAATTTATATGTAAATCACACTAAATTACCCACCATATGCCAGTCCTCATTTACAGTTCTCCCGAATTCATCCATGCAGGAGGGCAGCTGAATGAGGATCTATCATCAGCTGGATTGCTCTGTCGATAACGTCTGTTTGGCAGGCCAAGAATGAAGCAATGAGGCCATCTGGAATGACTGCACTGCCTATACACCGCCCTCATGTGGCTTTAAGTAGAATCAACGTTCATGATTAAGCCTACCTGTGAAACCATAAGGAAAATTCTACACCCGACAATTGGAAAATTCACTGGAACTGAAAATTATTATTTTTTGTTGTTGTTGTTGCTCAAATTTAAGAAATGTATCTTTACTGATATCAGAAAATGTGAAAGTTCGTGCGATCATACTTGTTGTATGCTAAAGTCAACTCACTTAAAAAAAAACTAAACCAAAACACAAAAACCTTTTTGATATAGGCCCTACTTTTACTGAGTAACTTTCAAATACAAAATTCCATTTTGCTCCAAACCTCGTCATACTAAAGTTTCTAGCCAGCAAGAGCAACAACCTTTCACTTTTTGGTTTGTCTTCTAACTTTGGAGCAGACTTCATCTGAGAACTAAGAATTTAATGAAGTCTCTAATCATGAAAGGAAATTAAACACTAAAAATACCTGCTTATTATTGGTTCTGTGCACTCTGCCTGCTACAACTCAGACAAATAAATGATGCGGAAATTTAGAGCACAAAAAATCACAGTGATTTACAATTGCATGAGGTGACCTGAATAAAGCTGCTAGAGTACAAATGTGATTAAAAGCAAAAGAAACAGATAGAAGAGAAAATTGTGTAATTTACAATAGACCTTTTACTTGCTGATATATTTCCTGCAGTTTCTCTGCAGAGCTGTTAGACCTCAACGAGAATTGCATAATGCTTTTGTGCTGATTGACTGATATTCTGCCACATTAATCAAGTATAACAAATAACAGGGTTTGATATCAAGTACGCAAAATACTTATTTACAGAAGCGATGTGTATAAAAACTGAAAAAGGGGGAAAGAACAAGATCTGTAATGACTTACAGTAAATCAAAGTTACAGTCACTATGAAGGAGGCAGTACTTCACACTACCTTTTGGCAGCTACTTCATTTAATCCTTACTTTAAGCCCTGGTAAAAATAGAGCATGGAATACAAACCATCTAGTACTGTTGGAGAGATTAGTAGAGGATTATTTATCCATTTAGTCAGATAAGTGCATATTATGTTAGAAGGAAGGATGTGGAAATACGAGCCCTGAGTGTCATGTCCCTCTAGTTGATAGCTAAGTTTATCAGTTTACATGATAAACTGCGGATTCATATTGGTGTTTAAGGAATAGTTCACCCAAATTTGCTCACCCTCAGGCCATCCAAGATGTAGATGAGTTTGTTTCTTCATTGGATCTGATTTAGAGAAATTTACATCACTTGCTCAATAATGAATCCTCAGCAGTGAATGGGTGTCGTCACTCGTTAAAGGGGTCATATGATGCGATTTCAATTTTTCCTTTCTCTTTGAAGTGTTACAAGCTCTTGGTGCATAAAGAAGATCTGTAAAGTTGCAAAGACTAAAGTCTCAAATCCAAAGAGATATTCTTTATAAAAGTGAAGAGTCAACCACGCCTACCTAAAACGGCTCGTTCTAACACGCCACCACATGTCTACGTCACGATGTGGGAAGATTTGTATAACGCCGCCCAAATGTTCACGCAAAAAAAGAAGGCATAACTTATATTCTCGCTGTAGTATTGTTGTTGCTGCCGCGCCATGTCGTGAAGGCGCTGTGTGTTTCGTTGTGAAATCGAAACT
>NW_015549777.1:39261-46675 GCF_001515605.1 Sinocyclocheilus anshuiensis
GATCGCCGGATCGGCTTTCACCGTGGACGAAGCGGAGTTCAGCCCGGGGTCGTCACATGTGGTTGCCGCAAACCCACCAGGCCGCTCCTTCATCGATTCCGCCGGCCGCACCGTTCTCAAGCCCACCGGCCTCCGCTCACTAAAACCCACCGGCCTCCACTCACTCAGCCCGCCGGCCGTTCCTCACTCTAGGCTGCTGTGTGTTTCGTTGTGAAAGCAAAACTACTTTGTTTGACCTTCCAAAAGAGGACACGACTAGAAATCAGTGGCCTGGAGCTGATCCGTGCTGGTCGCTGATTAGCAACATCATATGACCCCTTTAAGTGAAAACGTTGCGTGTTTGTAGAAAACAAAACTGACGTTTTTAACTTCACACTGTTGTTTTCAGCTACAATACAAGTCCTCTATCCATTTTATTGCTTTTTCCAGTAAAAAATTGGCTCATCTGAATCAGGTGAGAAATATGCACAGATCAAGCACCGTTTACAATCACATAGCTTTTCACTTCACAAGACGTTAAATGATGGACTGGAGTTTGGATTACTTTTGGATTATTGTAATGTTTTACGCTGTTTGAACTCTCATTCTGACGGTACCCATTCACTGCAGAAGATCTATTGGTGAGCAAGTGATGTAATGCTAAATTTCTCCAAGTCTGTTCCAATGAGGAAACAAACTCATCTGTATTGGATAGCCTGTATGTGAGAAAATATTCAGCAAATTGTTGTTTTGGGGGTGAACTATTCCTTTAAGTTGCAGTCATATTAAAATTTTGAGGGCAAAAAGGTGTATTTTTTTATTGTCAAGTGTGTCGCAATGTAAGAAGTCTCAGAGAAGTCACTTTCAAACTAAGTAGCTTTCTCTTGGAAAATGCAATAAATTATCTTGACCAACTTGAAAACAATTCAGAATCTGTGTGGGGAAATATTTCGCCCTCAAGCGTTATGGCGCATGGATTCCTACTGAATGGATTACACTCTTGAAAATTCACAGAACGGTAAATGTGACTGCACCTTTAAACCACATTATTGTTCCTGTCAGGTTCTGTTTAATTGACACTCACTTGTGAAGGTCCAACTTTTGCTACAAAAATTTTGGTCAGTAATATGACTACCCATGCCATTGCTCAGTGTGAATGTTTAGGTTACTGGGGACATTTGATTTGTTTGTTTCTTCTCTTTTTCTCAGGGTCAGCATCATAAATCCCTCTGTTGCCAAAACTGCATTGACTGCAAATAGGAATGATGGGTTGAGAATACAAACATGAATTATTGCTAAAACTGGTTCGAGTTTATCAGCAGTCATTCTTGTCATTTCAGGGTCATATTTGAAATGGATAACAGACTGAGAACACAAAAAATTCTGTAGGGTTGTATATATATTGTATGAAAAGTTGCACATACTGCATTATTGATTAATGCTACATAAAAACCATTGTGTTTTTACTTCTCGGTTTCTTTTTTCCTTATGTGTATATGACTGCAGAAGTGCATGTGAAAATTATTACTTTGGACAAAGTCATATTTATGATTTGGTTAAAATCTTACATTTTGATTTAACATTAATCAAATATATTTATTTTCCCAAAGACATTAAAATGCATGCAAATAAAAGGTTATTGAATAGACCATATAACATACTTAAAGGGGTCATATGATGCGATTTCAATTTTTCCTTTCTCTTTGGAGTGTTACAAGCTCTTGGTGCATAAAGAAAATCTGTAAAGTTGCAAAGACTAAAGTCTTAAATCCAAAGAGATATTCTTTATAAAAGTTAAGAGTCAACCACGCCTACCTAAAACGGCTCGTTCTAACACGCCCCAACATATCTACCTCACTATGTGGGAAGATTTGCATAATGCCGCCCAAATGTTCACGCAAAGAAAGAAGGCGTAACTTTTATTCTCACTGTAGTATTGTTGTGTCCCCACTGGATGCAACAAATGCCTCGTTTGTAATGGGTTGGGTTTTAATGTTTTTGTCTCGTCGCTCCGGCCGGGACACGGCATCAATACAGTATGGTGAGGGCGTAACATTTCCGTCTAACGGTTGAGGTATTCGGCCAATCACAACGCACTGGATAGCTGGCCAATCACAGCACACCTCGCTTTTTCAGACCGATGAGCTTTGTAAAAATCGACGTGTTTCAGAAAGTCGGGGCATAGAGGAGAAACAATAATGTACAGTATGTGGAAAATAATGTTTTTTTTACTTTAAACCGCATAAACACATTTCATTACACCAAATACACAAAATAATGTTCTTTTTAGCAGCATCATATGACCCCTTTAATATATTTTCTTAGACATAAGCCAAAACTAAATGTTTATTGAGATGTCTTTTTAAATAATATTTTCTGTTTTTTTGTGAAAAATAAAAATTAATAGAAAATCACAATAAATTCTGCAGTCAGTAAAGCTTGCCAACACAATATATATACTTTTTAAAAAATATACCATTAACTATTCTTTTTGACCAAAAAAAAAAAAAAAAAACCCTTAACAAAAAAAAGTTTAATCCAGATCCCAGGATTTTCAATTTGGCCAATATAAAAAGGCACTTATTTGTATGAACAATGAAGACTCGTTTCCACACTGCTTTTCATTTTATTGTCAGTGCAGTGCAATACTTTATTTAAGAGGACCGAGACTTACACAAGTCACCAAATTGTAACATTTAATTGACAGGAACTACTGTCATCCAAATGCCCAGGCTCTTTACACAAGGCTGAAATTGAACTGCCTCGCATGCCTTCACTGCAAGTTGTCAAAAGACTCTACTAATGGTCAAATAATAGTGTTACAAGAACAAGAGCCAAACGTGTCACTACACTGTGCATGCATTAGATACTGAACTGACAGTTGCATAAAACATTTAATGGAACTGGGGAAAAGAGTGTGTGGAAGTGCATATAAGTGTCACGTTTACGTGATGGAATGAAGACAGTACAACGAAGATAATCTTAATTCTTTTTAAATACATCCACAGGGAAAGATGAAGGGAATATCAATACACGAAGGGTAACCACATACAACAACCGACAACTCAGAGAACTAAATGAAGGGAATTTATACAAATGGAAGAGGAACGAATGACTAATTAACAAGACACAGGTGAAAGGCGGTTAACTAAAAAAGACATAACGAGGACAGGAACAGGAACGACCAAATATGGGCACATGAGGGAGAAAAACACAACCAAATGTCCAATACTGTGACAACAAGTAACTGGCATGACTGCGGTGAAGTGATTCCCTGAGGATTAACTCAGTATATGATGCTGAGGGATTTGCAGCATATTTCCTAACTGTACAGATGGTCTAATGGGTCCAAATCTCACACCAGGGAAATATGTTGTACAGATAATGGCCATGAATGTACAGAATGTAATGCTTGGTGTAACTGGAGCTCTGATCAGTCCCTCGCTGGCCCTGTGTTGTTAGATTAATGCCCTGTGGATAAATTGCTTTGGGTGCACTTAACGAATCAGATATTTTATCATTCTCTAATGTGCTTTGCAATGATGCTATGATTGCATAATGAATTTTGATATGCAATTACACGTTAGAAGCACTGTGACTCATTAGAGCTCAGTTAAAAAGAATGTTGACAAGATACTAAAGTTACACTATAGACAAAGCACAAAACATTCATTAAATGAGTGAACCTTTTCAATTATTAATGCATTTATAAATAGAGATGCGTACAAAAGAAAAGAAAAGAAAAAATAGTAATAAATATAAAATGTTTTGTAAAATTGAAATAAAAATAGCCTATAATTTTACATTAAAATCTAAATAAATAAAAAAGTAAAGTATTATTGTTTATTATAATTATTATTGTTGTTATTATTATCATCATCATCAATTTGTTATTTTAAATAATAATGCCTCTCTAAATAATGCCTCCTATAAACTTTTGACTTAACTTACTCTCAGAAATATTCACTGGAATAAAATTGTTGCAAGCCCGATTTTATTTAAACTATATATTTACAATCTATCACACACACACACACACATATATATATATGTATATGTGTGTGTGTGTGTGTGTGTGTGTGTGTGTGTGTTGTTGTTGCTGGGGCAATAAAATGATGCACAGACGAGATGTCTGTTTAAAGTTAGAAGAACTTTATCCTAGTGGGAAAAAAACAACCTAATATTTGTAAAGGTTTATAAAGGTTTTAAAAATGTATATGTTTTGCGTATCACTTTCGGATTCCATCGCAATAGATTACAAATCACCGGATGCCATAGCACTGGAATCAGTCTCCGCCCACCTCCATAAATCACTTACTGCTGATGATCATGGATTAGTGAGAGCGCACGTGCGAGGAATCAACTTCAGACTCTTGGACTGCCGTCAGAAAATGTAAGAAAAATATTTTCACTCAATTTGTATGATCTTATTACTGTCAATGTGACAAATATGTCAATGGCCTGGTAAATTTGAAACGATTGGTAGCCTATGTTGCACACGCGCAGATCTACGCTATTTCAAATTAAGCGCGTCCACTGATTTGTTAAACAAACGTGAGCTCAACAGTTGACCAAATATAAGTAGCCTATAGCTATAAAACATCGTTTTCTAGAAGTGTAGTTTAAATAAGCTTAAATGTGAACGTCGCATTCAAATGAAAATTATAATTATTTGAGCCTTCGTTGTCTTTTTATAAAAGAGATATATATAAATAAAGTTTGTTAACAAGAAAACGTGATTAGATAACGTGCTGGGACCGGATGCGTGAGGACAGCTATTAGATCAGATCACATTCACGGTTTAAGCTGTCAGTCTACAGAAAGCCGTAAATACAGGTTAAGACAGGGAAAGAAGGGTCTCTCTCTCTCACTGTCACTTGACATGTAATTAGTGATGTTTGAATGCACTTGTGTCATTGCAACTGTTTTTCTTCTTGTGTATGTTTTACGGGTATTTGATTTAATTTTTAGCCCAATGTCTGGAAATGAAGAGCGCACGTTCATAGCCATCAAGCCTGATGGAGTGCAGAGGGGACTTATCGGAGAGATCATAAAGCGTTTCGAACAGAAGGGCTTCAAGTTAGTTGCTATGAAGTTACTCCAGGTAAATTGAATTAACAGTTTTAATCTCAATTGTTTTGATAGGACTTGCCTTTCCTTTTAATAGTAAAACAGTGCGCTGAGAGCGCGTCATTTGGCGTTTATAGTTGGCCGTTACAGCCACAGTTTATTTGTGTATGTATTGTGTGTGGCGAAAGTGACAACAGATTTATTTAACATGTATACCTTACGAAAATTAACCATGGTTTTTTTTACAAATAAAACAAACTAACAAAAATCATGGTTAGGCCTACTATAGTTAGGCTACCCCATGGTTTTGCAACACTAACCTAGTTTAACCATGGTAGGAATTTGTAGGCTAGTAAAACTGTGGTTATACAAATGGTAGTCAATACGCCAAAAAAGCATGGTTACTATAATTTTACTATAATAAAACCATGGTTCATTTTCGTAAGGGTAGAATATTTTTCAAAAATATTTGGCGGTAAAACATAGGCTATACATCACTGCTCAGCTCTCCTGTTATCAACGTTCTGTTACATTTAGTCATTTAGCAGACTTTGTTGTTAGACTTACAAATGAGGACAATAAAAGCAGTCAAAACTAACAAAAGAGCAACAATATATGTGCAAATGACAAGTCTCGGTTAGCCTAACGCAGTACACGTAGCAAGGTGTGTGTAATTGGGTTGTTTTGACCCAGCGGTTGGGTTACTACCCAGAAGGTTGTGTTAAACATTTAACCCAACCGCTGGGTCAAAACAGCCCAATTGCTGGGTTTGTCCCTATTTTACCCAGCACTGGGTTGTATTTAACCCAGCATTTTTTAGAGTGCACACACAAAGAAAATAGATAGATAGTAGATAGAATAGAAAAAATAGAAAGCTAGTGTGTTTGTTAGTTTTTTTTGTTTGTTTTAAATAAAAAAAAGAAGATAAATATAGATAAAGTAGAATTAAAATAGAATAGAAAGTGCTAGAGTTAGAGGGTCAAATAAAGGCGGAACAGATGTGTTTTTGATGCTGTTACCTCAGCATCATCTAGCAAAAGGATGATACTGGATAGATTTAAATTGAGATTTATCCATCATCTGGAAGCTGAATAAGCTTCTAAATAAGCTTTCCGTTGATGTATGGTTTGTTAGGATAGGACAATATTTAGTCGAGATACATCTATTTGAAAATCTGGAATCTGAGGGTGCAAAAAAAAATAATCTAAATATTGAGAAAATCAAATTTAAAGTTGTCCAAATGAAGTTCTTAGCAATGCATATTACTAATCAAAAATTAAGTTTTAATATATTTACGTTAGGAAATAAACAAAATATATTCATGGAACATGATCTTTACTTAATATCCTAATGATTTTTGGCATAAAAGAAAAATAGCTAATTTTGACCCATACAATATATTGTTGGCTATTGCTACAAATATACCCCAGCGACTTAAGACTGGTTTTGTGCTCCAGGGTCACATATGACTTTCAGAAAACTTTATCAGATTAAAACTTGTTACATGTTTTCCCCTTAGTCCATAATTGTAAAAAGCTCTATTCTTGGTGTGAGGGAACTTAAGCTCTCTCAGACACACTTGTCTTCTAAGGGTTAAACCAATTACTCCAATTGTAGGTCCTTGTGGTCTGCAAAGTTGCGCCTGCTATATATATCCCCATGTGACCATTGCATTACAGTAAATATTGCCTTAAAATATTGTCACAAAAAAGTTGAGGTCAAAAGGGTATGTGGGATTAGAGGAGATTCTCAAAACTTTGTAGGCTTTTTTGCTCATGTTTTGTATGCTTGTCTTCAATGCAGGCCGATGAGGATCTTCTGAGACAGCACTACTGTGGCCTGAAGGATCGGCCTTTCTTCCCAGGGCTTGTCAGTTTTATGTCCTCTGGCCCTGTGGTTGCCATGGTAAACCTATTTATATTATTTTCCCCAGAGTGCAACTCTAGGGTACTTTGAATTTAATAATATTTCTGGCTTATTGCTAATAAATATTCTTCATTCATTTTATGAAGGTGACTAATGTTATTTCTCTGATATATTTTTAGGTGTGGGAGGGTTTTAACGTTATAAAAACCGGCAGAGTAATGCTCGGCGAGACTAATCCCATTGACTCCAAGCCTGGGACTATCCGAGGTGACTTTTGTGTTCAGGTTGTCCGGTAAGATCTTACACTGTATTGTAAAATAACATTTTGATGACTGTGTTTTAAACAGCAGATAAATATATTTAAAATTACAGTTTATAAAAAGAGCCTGAAAAATGCTCTTACATTTCTTGTGTAAATGTAATGCAAAATAATTATCTGAATGTTAGATTTAATATTTAAGTGTACATCCACTCAGATCAGCAAACAAATCAATTGTTT
>NW_015549777.1:46995-47202 GCF_001515605.1 Sinocyclocheilus anshuiensis
AAAGACAGTATAAGTCATTATAATCCGTAATTATGTCCCCACTGGATGCAACAAATGCCTCGTTTAGAATGGGTTTTTTAAATGTTTTTGTTTCGTCGCTCCGGCCAGGACAAGGCATCACAATATGGCAAGGGGTGTAACATTTCCATCACACGCTTGAGGTATTCGGCCAATCACAACGCACCGGATAGCTGGCCAATCACAGCA
>NW_015549777.1:47967-48280 GCF_001515605.1 Sinocyclocheilus anshuiensis
ATCTATGCGTTTCAGAAAGGCGGGGCATAGAGGAGAAACAATAATGTACAGTATGTGGAAAATGTTTTTTGAACCTTAAACCGCATAAACACATTTCATTACACCAAATACACAAAATAATGTTCTTTTTAGCAACATCATATGACCCCTTTAATATACTGATACACATGCCTTTTCTTTCTCAACTGTTTACGTTAAGACATATGCCTAACCGACTGTGTTTACTAGGATATTTTCCAAAACGCGCATTTTGATGTAATTTTGTCTGTATTCATCCATGCACAAAAAAGCGGAAGAGAGCTCAATTTAGTAT
>NW_015549777.1:48329-51185 GCF_001515605.1 Sinocyclocheilus anshuiensis
AACAATCCCGAGCGTCTTTTATGCTCACCTTGTGCCTTCGGGCAGTCCTTATATCGAGTCCTGATACGTGAGTTTGAATGAGAATGCACGCGTTGGCAGTAATGCATAGACGGACATTATGTGAAAATGTGGACCGTGCCAAAATAAAGGTGCCTATTTATACTGCAGATATCTATATTTTACGTGTGGCATCGATGCATCGTATCGATTCATATCGATGAATCGTTACACCCCTTATATATATATATATATATATATATATTATTCACAATAATAAATTTTTACGGTGTGTTTTTTTTTTATAATAAATAACGCAAGCAAGCCTGGGTGAGCATTAAAAGACTTTTCAAAAACATTACAAATTCTTATAAACCCCAAACTTGTCTGGTACATATTTATCTGCACTTGTTTTTGCTAATATTATATTTCACTTCAGGAACATCATTCACGGCAGTGATTCTGTCGAAAGTGCCAATGGCGAGATCAACCTGTGGTTCAAACCAGAGGAGATCAGTGACTACACCAAATGTCAGGACAGCTGGCTCAACGGCTGAATACTTTCTTCTTCTTCTGCACTTTTCTCCCTCCCGGGTGCGTCTGGTTTAAATCAACCCATTTTAATTTTTATTCCCACTGTTTCTGGTGTTTTGTCGTTACAATAAAACCAAAAATCATTTCTATCCCATGAGTTCAAACGACAGCTTCAATGATCTGATACTATATAATAAAACAAATGTTAGAGCCACTTTGACATGAGTAGTCTGAGGATTTATCTCGTGACGATTTTATTAAACATAATACTTCAAGTAGTTCAAATCAATGAATTAGAGGCCTATTTTTACTTACTGTATGGTACTGGTGGCCCCACTCAGGCAAAGCAATGTAGCGCAATGCCACACAAAGCACTGCAGTAAGGAATGAACTTGGGAAATAAAGTACACAGTGCTCATTTAAATGATACTGTAGCACCAATAGTGCTGTTGTCCATTAAAATATCATTATGCCACGTAATACAAAACCAATAATTCCAGATTGTTGCTTACAAAAGGAAAGCATGCAAGAACAGGATGGTCTTCTCGCAGTTTTTACATATACAATTCTTTTGAACAAAGTAGTTTACATCAAACAGTTAGAGAAAGGTCTCTTTCAGTCAAGTGCTGGTCGTCCTGCCAGTGTACAGTACATGCAGAAATAAAACCGTACAATAAAAGATATACAGTGCATACTCTACATAAAGATGGTAAAAGTGCACAAGAGTCACAGAAATGAATGCTCCATTTGAACCCTTCTTATCCTGTATATTCTACCAGATGGTGATGTTTTTGTGTTTAATTAACCACATGGGCCCCATTTTATTAAAATAAAAGTTCCCTTTTGGTCAGCCGAGCCTAAAAATGTAGTGCTTTGCAATTTCTATTTTTGTTTCTCAATTTCAGAATTCACAAAGAGGGACTTTCCCTTTTAACCTGACAAACCCAATAAATTATCATTCTGGTACAAAAATATATAATAGATGTAATCCATATAATGTTTCTCTTTCCCCAAACACAACGGTTGTCAAAATATACTATTAATATGCTAAGAAAAGTCATTTTCTTAACATGTTAAGCTCTAGTTGAATTCTTATGCAAAGACTGAAACATACAATGTACAGTGAAACTAAAAATATACTATACAACACTGAATCTGTTGGCATGGACCTTTTTTTTTTAAATAGTTATAGTTACAGTACAGTCAAACATACTTGGTCCATGAGGTTTGGGTCATTAATAAATCAAGCATTTTCTTGGTTATGTTTTTGATCAGCTGTATTATTGCTTTTGAACAGGATCTTTCAGTCTACAGAAAACAAAACTGAAGAGTGATGAATCTCAGAGCACTTGAAACCGAGTTCAGGTTGTATCTCACTTTGATTTTACACCGTATATCCATTTGCTAGAGGCCAACTGTGAGCACAACAGGAAATTAAAGCGTCTCTGCTGAAAGAGCTTTAGTACAGTAGATCTGAACAGTAAGTGCTTACATTCTGCAATCTTTACTGCAGATACGTCCTGTCCGAGCGAGACGAAGATGCAGAAAGCAATAGTTTGGTAAAAGATATGCTGAAGTTCTCAAGTGGATCTTTAGGATATTTGAGGCACGATCCAGCCAACAGACGCACCACGGTCCATTAAAACTGGTATATTAAATTAGCTCATTTAATTCAACTGTAAAACCAATGCTTGTAAGCAGGATCACTGAAGTGCGTAAACAAAGTGTGAGAAGTTAGACACTGCATGTCTGAAACATCCAGATGCTGCATGTGAAGGCCCCACACGAAGGTTATACCTGTAGGAATTACAGTAGGTCAATCCAACATGGCTTCCAGCTGGTCAGCAAGATCATCGAACATGTTCCCTATATCATCAAGAATGTTCCCAGCTGACTTCACTGTGTTAATGCCCCTGAGGGAAAGAAGAGAAAGAACACGGTTAATATGGGAGTATTGTGAGTGTATGACTTAAAGGGTTCATATGATGCGATTTCAAGTTTTCCTTTCTCTTTGGAGTGTTACAAGCTGTTCGTGAATAGATAAGATCCCTAAAGTTGCAAAGACTAAAGTCTCAAACCCAAAGAGATATTCTTTATAAAAGTTAAGGCTCGTCCACGCTCTCCTAAAACACCTCGTTTAAACACGCCCCCACATGTCTACGTCACTGTGTGGGAAGATTTGCATAACCCTGCCCAAATGTTCACGCAAAGAAAGAAGGTGTAACACTGATTCTCGCTGTAGAATTGTTGCCGCCGCCATGTCGTGGAGACGCTGTGTGTTTCGTTGTGAAAGCGAAACTACTTTGTTTGGTCTTCCAAAAGAGG
>NW_015549777.1:51277-58892 GCF_001515605.1 Sinocyclocheilus anshuiensis
ATTCAGATGTGGCAGCGGCATTTATGGAGGACGAAGGACTGTTTCTGGGAGAGTAGCCTACAATGCCGGTTTTCCGGTGAATTCAGTTCCCCTGTTTTTCCTTCGGCGTGCATGCTGACCCTATACAGTCTATGATGCTGACAAATAATTTGGCCAATCACAACGCACTAGATAGCTGGCCAATCAGAGCACACCTCGCTTTTCAGAACGATGAGCTTTGTATAAATCGACACGTTTCAGAAAGGCGGGGCATAGAGGAGAAAGAATAATGTACAGTATGTGGAAAATAATGTGTTTTTTTAACCTTAAACCGCATAAACACATTTCATTACACCAAATACACAAAATAATGTTCTTTTTTAGCAACGTCATATGACCCCTTTAATAAAGGAGTGTTTACACTGACAGCAACCTGTAGTCATTTTCAATTTCAATGAGAGTTTGCAATTTTCAGGACCATGAGCAACTGTTGGAGATGCACTGTGGGAGTAGTTTCCTTCAATGCAATGCAATTCATCTCAACTTTCAGTGTAATAGATGAACTGGAGATAACATTAACCATGTATATAGCCAAAATAACCATTTTTATTTCAAATAATAATATACTGATATGCACATTTAATTAATATGCATATTTAAAAGTTTGGATTTTGCAAGGTTTTTTAAAAGAAATGTATTATTTTATTTAGCAAGGGTACATTAAACTGATAAAAAGTGACCGAAAATATATTTATAATGTTACAAAAGATGTCTTGGGGGGGGAAAAAGTATAACCACTCCCACAAACATATTAAGCAGCACAATAGCTTTGAAAAAAAAAAAAGTTCCTTGAGCACCAAATCGGCATATCAGAATGATTTCTGAAGGACTGTGCAAAAAAAATCTGGTTTAGGTTTTTTTTTTTTTTTAATTGCTAGTAAATTACAGTACAAAAAAATATAGCACAAAAATGGCAAGAAACACAATTTAACACGTTGAATTAAATGTGAAATTTTTAAGTAGAAAAACATAATTTTTTCTGTGTGACACTGAAAAATGGAGTAATGGCTGCTGAAAATTCACCGTTGCCATTATGGGAATATTTTTTATTTTAAATTGTAATAATATTTCACAATAATACTGTTTTTATTGTTTATATATTAATTAGTGCTGTCAAAATTAGCATGTTAATGCAGGCGATAAATTTTTCCAGTTTAACAGTGTTAAATATATTTGATGCAGTTAACACATGGGCAGAGCTAGGGTTGGCCACCCCACTCACAAATGCTGCTTCTGTCTCTTTTTTTCTTGACAAGGATTGCATTTATTTAGACGTAGAATGTCTTTACGACCACATCAAATAGGAGACTTTTCAGACGCGCACTCCACTTCACCTCAGCTCCAGGCGCTAGTCAAACAAGTACAGAAACGGTACTGGTGACGAGGAGCTTCAGCAGAACAACAGTGAACTGCGGTTAGATGAGATGTTGTCAGGTCATATGTCAGTAAAATCAAATTTTCCTGTCCTGTCAGCCGTTATACTGTGATCGTAGCGCGTGCTCTTCAATTGCATGCACAAAAACTACGAACATGCGTGTCAGATCTGCATCATGTTCACAGCAGCAGCTCTTAAAAGTAATAGCAGCCAAATACCTAATAACCCAGCTACTGTGATGTCTGTTAATCAAAGAACAAAAGAAAAAATAATTCAATAACTTTTGTAGCTTTAAGGATTCATCTATATTTAATTTAGAATTTAGTGTTGATAACTTCAATATAAATATTCAATTTCTGGATACTTCCTACTTGCTGAAGGGCACAGGTAAATATGGCATTTATTATAATGGGTTTATGTGAAGATTGTGAAGATAAGTTCACTTAAATAAAACACATGCATACACTTACTACCCCCAAGCTTTTGAACAGTAGTCTATTACTAAATTCATTCATATATCATGCTATTAAATTAATATATAATTAAATGCTGATGTCATATTATAAGGTACAGTAGCATACTACTGTTTAAAATGTAAAAATGTAAAAAAAAGAAGAAAAAAAAAAAGGGAGACCCAGTATATAGTGTTCAACTCATATGACAGCATCAGTACCAGTCAGGACCATCAGGATTAGATTCATAACATCTATATATTTAAAACACTATGACAGGGGGTTTATCTTGGATTAGCATATGCTCCGCTATGAGCTAAATCTGTTCAAAATGCAAAATGTGGTTCAACACAGACAGATTGACCAGCTACACTGCTGAGAGTGGATTTGTTGTGACAAAATAGGAGGGGAGTCAAATGAAAAGTCCAAATTGTAGACACCATCTGTCTCCATCCGTGAGATAAGGAGAAGATAAGTTCACTTAAATTAGAAGTTATTTTTTTAAGTCTCAAGTTTTTTTTTTATTTTTAGCTCTCAAATACTGTGTTGAATGGCTATAGTATGTGGTTAAATATTAGGAAAAAATAAAAATTTCCTAGAGACATCAGTAGTATTGCAGTGATACTCACCTTCAGTCATAAAAAAAGATGCCATTAAACAAATATTAAAAATGTACTGTCTTTATGTTGTTTCTACATTAATTTTAAGATTTAATGTGAAATTATTCGCAATATAAAAGTATACTTAAAAACTTTAATGTTAGGTGGGATTAATCGTGATTAATTTCAGGTGATTAACTGATTGACAGCACTAATATATATACATATATATATATATATATATATATATATATATATATATATAAAAACACATGCATACACTTACTACCCCCAAGCTTTTGAACAGTAGTCTATTACTAAATTCATTCATATATCATGCTATTAAATTAATATATAATTAAATGCTGATGTCATATTATAAGGTACAGTAGCATACTACTGTTTAAAATGTAAAAATGTAAAAAAAAGAAGAAAAAAAAAAAGGGAGACCCAGTATATAGTGTTCAACTCATATGACAGCATCAGTACCAGTCAGGACCATCAGGATTAGATTCATAACATCTATATATTTAAAACACTATGACAGGGGGTTTATCTTGGATTAGCATATGCTCCGCTATGAGCTAAATCTGTTCAAAATGCAAAATGTGGTTCAACACAGACAGATTGACCAGCTACACTGCTGAGAGTGGATTTGTTGTGACAAAATAGGAGGGGAGTCAAATGAAAAGTCCAAATTGTAGACACCATCTGTCTCCATCCGTGAGATAAGGACATCAACAATCGGTCTTCATCGCAGCCAAAACGATCAGAGTCAAAGGAAAAACACACTAGTTGAAGGGAGATAGATCACTTATTGCTAGATTTCCCAGCGGGCTTGTTGTGACAAGCGGTCATTCAGTCATTATAGGACCATCTGCAAACCTGTCTCATCGAAATATAGAATACAGAATTACCTCTACCGTGTGGAAAAAGTGAATTCAAGCTGTAATACATTTACTGACCTATTATATGACAAAAAGGACAGTTACAAACATACAAACATAAGTGGTTTGTGTTACCTGTCTGCTGGATCTTCCTGAGCCAACTTCTTCTCCACAACTTTAAGTGCTGCCTCGAGAGACGTGCTGGTTTGCTCAAGTCGTTTGTGGACCAGCACGTTCTGGCCTTCCGTCACAGCCTGTGGCTTTCCTGCCAGTACAGACTGACCTTGAGCTGCTTTGTTTGGTGGACAGCGAGCCAGAGGACTACAGGGAGGTGAGACGGCAAAGGCCACGCTCTGTACGACACTGACTGTCACTCCTGAAGAAAATTGACCACAGCCAAAAGGTGGAGATAGAACAATAATTTAGTAAGAGCATACGTTAATAAATAGAACCATGGGCAAACGTATGTGAGGATCCCAGGGCTAGTTTTCTAATTCAGTAGCATCAATTAGTGCATTTATTATTAATAAACTAAAACTATTATTCAACGTTTTTGGACATTGAAATAAAGCTAAAATAAAATACAAATTTTAGATACTTAAGAAGCTTACATTTGAAAAAATGACAAATGTTGCCTTGGCAAATAACTGAAATGTGTTTAAGTTGAAGTACTAATATTACTAAAACTGAAAGTAAATAATAATAAAGCTTAATAGAAATATATATTAAAAAACAAAAGCACATAAGAATTAATACAATTTTGTTTAATTTAAATATAATAAAAATATAAAATGACATTAATAAATTCATAAAAACGCTAAAATAACACTTGATCCAATCAATCCTGATGAATAAAACAATAAAGTTATGCCCTATATATTTTTGTTTTTGACTGTTTTTGAGTAAAATGGGCTGACACACAAAAATGGAAAAATTCCAAATAAAGCATCAAGCAGATTAACCCTACAAGACTTTTTAAGTATAAATGTGTTTTATATGATTAAAACGGGAAATTATTTTTATATAAATGATCATTTAAAATTAGTTTTTTTTTTAATTATATATATTTGACATTTACAGCTGTAAATAAAGACAGATTAAGAGGAACATCTTTAAACGCCTCTAATGTGTGATCAGACCTCCTGTACATTAATTCAAATCATATCGTGCATATAAAGACCAATTTTCAGATCCATGAGTGCTGATGTGATTTATTGGTAATTGATGGAAATAAATGCTGATATTTAAAGCTGAGAATGACAAATATAATGATATAATCTCTAGCATGCACTCAAAGCATCTTGTTTTCAGGCATTAACACAGTTCTGCTGTAAATGAGCCTATAAGACCTACACATTCATAACTATACTACTGTTCAAAAGTGTGGGGTCGGTAAGTAATTTATAATGTTTTTTAAAGTATCTTATGCTCACCAAGGCTGCATTTATTGATTAAAAAAAAAAAATGTAATGTGGTGGCAAAGCTGAATTTTCAGCATCATTACTCTAGTCTTCAGTGTCACATGATCCTTCAGAAATCACTCTAATATGCTGATTTGGTGATCAAGAAATATTTCGTATTATTATTATCATTAATGTTAAAAACAGCTGTGCTGCTTTATGTTTTTGTGCAAAGTGTGATGCATTTTTCATAATTCTTTAATTGATAAAAACTTCAAGAACAGAATTTATTTTAAATTAAATATTTTGTAACATTATAATGTCTTTACTGTCACTTTTAATCAATTGAATGCATCCTTGCTGAATTAAAGTACTTAATTTATTTCAAAAATAAAAAATTAAATTTAAATTAAATCATACTGACCCCAAACTTTTGAATGGTAGTGTATGCTTGGAAGTAGTTAAGTATTTGTTCAAAATAAATTTAAATAAATTCAATAAATAAATTGTAAAATATTTTTAAAAAATAAAAATCCTTTTCTGATACAATCTTCAAACTCACATTAAAAAAATATACAGTGCTCTTTCCCATTTTAAATAATAGCCTTAACACATTGCAGTACCTGAGTTTGCTGCAGAAGAATGGCGTGTGGGCTTAGAAGGGGTGGGAGGTTTATGTGGAGAGCCTGGTTTCGGAGAGAGGCTAGATTTATAAGGATTTTTTGTCAATCCACCATTCTGCATGCATTGCGAGACCATCTCAGTCTCAGCGGCCCTCTCATTTCCTATTTGCATGCTGCTGCCCTGACCTTTCATCTGCAGTTCTTTTGGCTTGTGTCTCCTTTTGACTGTGTCTGATTCCTTTAAGTTAAACTCCGGCACCTCTAGGGATGATTTGATAGATTGCACCGGCTTCAGAATTTCAACAGCGGCCTCAGACTCTATCTTAGCGGATGTTATTTTGGTCCTTTGTTTGATGGTAACTTTGCCCTCTTCTGCGAAAGGTATGCTCTCCTGTGATGATGTTGAACTTTGTTGGTTCCTCAGAGGGCTGAGGTTTTCACCAGCAGGATTTTCTCCACCATGCTTCGTTTCATACGTTGAAGATTCACTAGTGGTCCTCCTACGGTTTTCCATATTTTTTGGCGAGATGGCTGGGGACATGGCTTTAAAAACAAGGCTGTTACATGCCTTGTTGGGGCTTCCTGTATTGTTCTCCAGCCTGGCTGCAATGCTTCTGACACTTCCTGCGCTCTCCATTTCAACCCCACTTGCAGTTGCCCCACTTGGGGCAGAGCTTAGTCGCTTTGGAGGGGGAGGAGGAGGACCTTTCCTCTTGGCACGTATGGCGAAGGAATGACTGCGGCCCACTTGGCGCTCACTGGAACTGTAAGATGGTTGGCTGCGGCCTGGCTTGCGAGTGAGTGTGGCATAAGACGCCACATTGGCGGTTGTTGTCATAGGGGCTGAGATGTCATCTTCTTCATTCTCTCCATCCGACATAGCATAGCGTGAAAGACTCTGAGTGCGCTTTTTGGACCGGGACGGGTCCCCGTTTGGCTGCGGGGCTCTGATTGGACTTGGGCTTCCCATGTTGGCATAGCAGTTTTGATGCTGCAGGTAGTTGAAGGCCCTCTGATGAGGTGATCCATGATGGGGCTGAGAGGGAGAAACCACCGGTCTAGGTTTGGTGAGGACGGGTGGATATGCGAAACGTGCTATTTTACTAGTAGTTATGGGTGGCGTCCTTACTGGACTGCCAGATGAGGGGTGATGATGCTGTAGCGGCAACACTGGTGCCATTTTTACAGGTGATATTTGGCTTCTATCCTGAGATTCCTTGCTGGGACTGTTGTCCATACTGCCTAGGCTCTCTTGTGAGCGGCTGTTGGGGGTTACCGATGCCATTGGACGTTCTTGCGACCGTCCTGACCCTCCTGACCGTGTACCGATGCTTTCTTGACTAAGACGCATGGATGTTCCACTCATGTTTCCGAAACCATCTTGGCCTCCACCGTGTCCGCTGCGAGCCATGGCGTTCTGTAGCTCAACGCTCAGCTCACTGTCCTGGAAGGTGAGCATCTTTGGTGATAGAGGTGACGAGGGGCATTCGGAGCTGTCGTGATGCTCGATGGCCACCAGCTCGAGGGTGGGAGGAGCTCTCCTGCGCTGTAGCAATGCCTGCCCCTCGGCCTGGTTCTTACGTGCCTTCTGGACGTCACTGAGCTTCTTAACAGCAAGCATCAGCTTCTTCTGATGGCCTGTAGATAAACAAAATGTCAATCCACAGATGTACATTATTTAGAAACAGAAATGTGGTTTTGGAATCTTGTGTACATGGGTACCATTTAAATGCATTTGTGCAATCTATCTATCTACAATACCAATCAAATGTTTGGTCAGTAAGGTTTTTTTTTTTTAAGAAATCAATGCATTAATGCAGCAAGGATGCATTAAATTGCTCAAAAGTGACAGTCAAGACATTTATGATGTCACAAAATATTTTTATTTCAAATGAATAACGTTTTTTCATTCAAAATGTATTACAGTTTCCACAAAACTATTAAGCAGCACAGTTCTTTTGAACATTGATTATAATACTGTAGGGTATCAGACCCAATCAGACAATTTAAGATTCGATCAAGAACATGGTTGAAACACAAGGAGCCGAATTCCACAGAAAGACCCAAGACACAGGATGTTCGTAAATCAGATCCTGGCACCACAAATGTTTTTTTTAGCTGCTTTTTGCGTCTAGCTTTTAGTTTTTTCGCTTTTAGTCATGTGCTTTCAAGTCCACTTTTAGCCATGCGGCTTTTTAGTCATAGCTTTGAGCTATGCTTTTTAGTCATCGCCTTTTTAG
>NW_015549777.1:59047-60007 GCF_001515605.1 Sinocyclocheilus anshuiensis
CGCATTGTGTATGTCTTTTTAATAACTATTGAATAACTTCATATTCATGTTTAGTATGTGTGTGTTTGAATCTTCTTGATCTTCTTGCTTCTTCCAATCAATACTTTGTCAAATATATCATATTCTTGTTATAGAAATTATGTCCAAAATGTCCAAAATAAATTCAGACCATGTGACTGATAAGATAACATTTGATTTATGAATTGGGAGGAGAAATATAGCAACACCCGAGCAAAGACGACATCTAATTGGTCAAAACACCATTTGGGAGGTGTCCAAAAGCCCAGTTTAAATACTCAGGAGATATTTCACATTTTCATTTCCTTAAACTCATTCTTTCCTTACTTTCTCGCTTTCTGCAACTTCTGCAACTTGACAGATTTCTGAAACTGAAGATGAAACTGAAGACCGGAGTAATTGCTGCTGAAAATTCAGAAAATTCAGCACAGGAATAAATTACATTTAAAATATATTAAAATTAGAGAACAGTTATTTTAAATAGTAAAAATGTTTTTGCTGTATTTTGGATCAAATAAATTCAGGCTTGGTGAGCAGAAGGAAATTCTTTAAAAACATTAAAAATCTTACTGTTCAAAAACTTAAGACTGGTAGTGTATGTCAGCCTATAGTTTGGTATAAGGTGAACATTAATTTATTTGTGCTGTTTTTTTTCTTAAATATTATATAGTTTTATAGGAGGAGGTTTCATAGACTTGGAAAATTCATTTTTCAGAAGTTTTTATATATAGACATCTGTTGTGGGTGTTCTTGGCCGTTTTTATGAGGCTTTTTTTTTATAGTGTTCATATCGATATCGGAATTACAGTGGTGTGAAAAAGTGTTGGGCCCCTTCCTGATTTCTTATTTTTTTTGCACGTTTGTCATACTTTAATGTTTCAGATCATCAAACAAATTTAAATATTAGTCAAAGATAATGCAAGTAAATACAAAATGCAGTTT
>NW_015549777.1:60065-62074 GCF_001515605.1 Sinocyclocheilus anshuiensis
GCTTTTTAGTTATATGCTTTTTAGCCATGCGGCTTTTAGCTTTTCGCTTTTAGTCGTGCTTTTCAGTCAACGCTTCTTAGCGCTTTTTGAGCATGCTCTGGCTTACACGCCAGCTCCTCCAAAACCATGAGGAGAAACGCCACCTAGTCTCGTCAAACTTTACTTATATTTCTTTACTTTAGTTTCTTTTCTTTTCCGTTGAGAGTTTCGTGTTCTGAGTTAAGTTGCCTAACGCCGAGTCTTCGAGTCCGACCTCGAGTGCCGTCTAAAACTTCAACCAGCTCACAACTCCGCGTCGTCAGCCAACGCCCAACCACTGGCTTCCCAAGACTGAACTTCCAGCCAATCAGCAATCTCAGGAAACCCCCTTTTCTGCAAGGACCACAACAAAGGGAACCCCCGCACACAGGCAACGCAAGTACCTCCAGATTCTAGCTGAACTGGTGCATTTAATATAAATTTTAACCTCATTGAGGAACTCCATTCGATGGTTAATTAAGTGATTGATGGCTGTTCAGGTCTATGCAATTGCACATATTGCTGTAAACTTGAGATTTCACATTTTCATTTCCTTAAACTCATTCTTTCCTTACTTTCTCGCTTTCTGCAACTTGTGTGAACAGACAGATTTCTGAAACTGAAGATGAAACTGAAGACCGGAGTAATTGCTGCTGAAAATTCAGCTTTGCCATTACAGGAATAAATTACATTTAAAATATATTAAAATAGAAAAGTTGTTTTAAACTGTAATAATATTTCACAATATTACTGTTTTACAGTATTTATGATAAAATAAATGTAGACTTGGTAAACAAAAGAGACTTCTTTCAAAACCATTAAAAAAATCACTAAAACAAACAAAAAAAAATCAACAGTAGTGTATCTATCCATTCACTTACCCAGCTTAGTGATGCCAATTTCCTGTAGATCCTCCCATGTGATATCCTGCACTATGTTGATTGAGTCATATCCATTCTCTGCTAGCTTTTTCTGGTATTGTGGCAGCCCAATAGCACTGAGCCATTTCCCATTATCAGACTGAAACAAACAGACAAATTTCATCTTCAGTGCCTCTGTTGGTTAAGAATCAAAAGTCAATGTCTGTGATATGAATCTAGCAATTATCTGGTTATTAACTCCTGAAGCTCTCATTAGTGTGATAACCTTGAATTTGTACAGCACTGTATGTTTGTGTAAATGTTTAAAACTGTTCATATATAGCACTAAATTACTGGAATGTAATCTGGCAACCACTCTGGGATATTCATGTTGCCGATCTCCATGGAGATCTTCTTGCGGTGGCCAGGCTTTGTAACGCCAATAGCGGTGAGATCCTAAAATATAAAAAACAGATTGATACACTTAAAACATTAATAGACCGTAAGTTCAGCTTTGATTTCTATTGAATGCAGTAGTGAATACCAATGAGCTGTGTGGGATGCAAACGTAAGCCTGTGTACTTAAATGCTGATACACAAAAAGTGTTATACCTCAGGGGTCATTCTGCTGATTGTGGGCACATCATAGCCAGCTGTGAGGAAATTAGATGTGTACTGCTCAAGCTGAAACTCACAGAGCCACTGGTAAATAGCCTCAGCATCCTATAACACAAAGAGACGACTGAGCATTACGCACAAAAGCCCAATGGGTCAGTCATGTTAACATCCACAGTTCATTTAGATCCAATTCTCTAGCTTATGTACTGCTCAACTCACAGAGCCACTGGTAAATAGCCTCAGCATCCTATAACACAAAGAGACGACTGAGCATTACGCACAAAAGCCCAATGGGTCAGTCATGTTAACATCCACAGTTCATTTAGATCCAATTCTCTAGCTTAAAAATTGTTTAACATTTCATTTTAAATAAAAATAGGCATACTACAGTACTGCAAACTGAAAAATAAATAAATAAAATGAAAAAAGATTTAGATGACTGTGCAATGCTATGTGTTTGGCTACTATTTCAAGGAAATACTAGTTTATAACTTAATAAAATAGTGTGCTGTA
>NW_015549777.1:62084-74065 GCF_001515605.1 Sinocyclocheilus anshuiensis
ATATTAATATAATAGTATAACTATTAATATTAATAAATAAATTATTAGTATTACTGAATAGTAATTTACCACCACTAATATTATTATTATTATTACCCTATATTTATTATCCAGTTTTGTGTAAACAGATTGGTATGATTTGCATGGAAATGAAAGGTCAAATCAAGCACATTGCATAAACAATTTTGCATGTGGCTGACAATGCAATATGCTACATGGTAAAAATAATATATACTGCAACAATAGCATGAGTAGTATGGTAATATGCAGTTCTGCCTTGGTCTTGCCTTGCCATCCAGAAGTTGCTGTGGGTGTATGACATGTTGTTCTCCAGGTCTGGAGCTGCTCAGTGGAATCCTCCGTCCAAGAGCACCTAAAGCACACACACATTTCTGTTGGTCAAGGACTCTGCTATTGCCTTAGGCTGTGGACTATGGAATCAGTGCAGTCTTTCATACATGTTATTGTACCTGCATGTTTATACCTTAGTGTGCTGAGGGAGTACATGTTTCAGAAGAAAAAAATTTTCTCCTGTTACCCGAGGCACGGTTTTTTCATCTTCATTAGTAATAGATCATACCAGAATAGCGCAATCACTGACACTTAGAAAAAGAGGATTTAAGACCTAAGGCTGTTTTGATGAGTGATTGTGTAAGTATGTGTTCATTTGAGAGACATGCATATACATTTCTTCCTTGATAACAAACAGTACTCCAAGGACGTGCTTGGCAAGAAACAAACATTTACAGTTATTAAATAATAAAAATACATATAATGATAACCCATTAACTTGTAACCAGGCATTAAGATTTTTTAAATGTCTGCAGTGGCAATAACACACATGTAAATATGCCCCCATTTAACTCACCTACAGAAAATAAGCTGGTTTTAGGAGAGTTTGTTGATCTCATGCTTATTTTTTAGATCCTCTCGAGTCAAAGACACTACAAAAAGCTCTCGTGTCCGTGTCACTGATAATCTTCTCTCCTTCTCAAATTCTCTTCTTTTCCTTGGAATTTCTGACTTACATACAACTTTGCCTCCGTCATTGCGTCCTTCCCTTCTAGTGAAATATGACACTGCACAGTATCTGTCTTTAAGTAAAAATGAGCAGGTATTTTAAGCTGCCTTGCTCATGTTTTTAAAGCGGTCTTGGGAAGGAACCTTTTTCTCCCTTTAAACTGTAGTAGATTTATGAAATACATAGCTATTTTTTAAGATTAATCAAACTAATGAATACACATGTCTGAGGTGATATTTGTCTTAAATGATTCTCTGAATGTCCTGTTCATAGAAAAGACACAAGTGGACATGCTCAAGGATATTAAAATATTATTTTAATAATAATATAAAATATAATATTTTATAATATAAATTATTATATAGTTATCTGAAGGACAGTGCATGAGTCTTTTTAATTTGAGAGCATTAAACTTTCAATGACTGCTTTTAAACTTTAATATACAGAGGCTTGTAAATGTATTTGGATACTTAAGGCACACTTAAGTACTGTATTAGATGTTTAATATATGATATTAAACCAATTAGCATCTACTGATGTCAGATATTTTTTTATTTTTTTTTTAGATATTATTAAATAATTAAAATGTTGAAATAAATTAAACAATAAAAGTTCTTAATTAATTTTAAGACATTCAGAAATTAAAATAAATTAAATTCATATATAACAGCTGAGGTTCTGACCTGAAAGAGGGTCCGTCTGTTTTGCGGGGTCAGGGGCCTGACTGCACTGTTCCACCAGTTCTCCAGCAGAGGGAGGCAGCTGCATGTGAGAAAACCACAGCACTGTCACATTTCACTCAACAGCTGTCTGGCAGAAATAGCTTAGAGACACCATTACTGCGTGTGAAAGACTTCACACAGAGAGTCTAATTACTACATATGAATATTAATTATAATTATCAGCAAGAACATAATATCTCTTTAATTTCACATGTTAGAGTCTCTGTCAGAGGTTTACAGACTCCATCATTGAGAATATTGGGGGTAACTCACAGCATGAGATCAACATTAGGTTCTCTATGGTAGTTTAAATGAATGCTGCAGTATGAGTAACCGTACGCTCAGCTGCATATAAAATGCAGAGTCTATTGTGTTATGTAATTAGGCAATACCAATGTGATGACTATATGAGCTCTAATTACTGTTCCTACTGAGCAAAATCCGTTTCTAGCACCGGACCCTTTGGCCAAATTTGGGGGTCAGAAAGTTTCTTTTTTCCCCTTTCTTTTTTTTCTTTAAAAAGTGAATACTTTTATTCAGCAAGGATGCATTATATTGATAAAAAGTGACAGTAAAGATATTTATACATTTTACAAAAACAAGATTTTTATTTAAAATAAATTATGTTCTTTTGAAGTTTCTATTCATCAAAGAATCCTAAAAAAAATATAAATATATCACGGTTTCCAAAAAAAAAAAAAGTTAAGCAGCACAACTGTTTTCAACCTTGAAATCTTTTTTGAGCACCAAATCAACATATTAGCATGATTTCTGAAGGATCATGTGACACTGAAGACTCGAAAATGCTACTGAAAATTAAGTTTTGCCATCACAGGAATAAATTAATATTATAAAATATATTTAAATAGAAGAGTTAATTTAAATTGTATTAATGTTACTGTTTTTACTGTATTTTGAACAAATAAATGCACCCTTTGTGAGAATTTGAAGTGAAGTGTGGCCAAGTATGGTGACCCATACTCGGAATTTGTGCTCTGCATTTAACCCATCCAAGTGCACACACACAGTAGTGAACACACACACACACACCGTGAACACATACCCGGAGCAGTGGGCAGCCATATTGCTGCAGCGTCCGGGGAGCAGTTGGGGTTTCGATGCCTTGCTCACAGGTCTCACCTCAGTCGTGGTATTGAGGGTGGAAGAGAGCGCTGGCTATTCACTCCCCCCACCGACAATTCCTACCGGACCAGAGACTCGAACCCGCAACCTTCGGGTTACAAGTCTGACTCTTGTGACTACTTTTATAGTGCAAACAGAAATATCTAAAATACCAATGACCTAATTTATCAATAATTTTTGTTAAATTATTTGTTTATTCTATATGTGTCATGTATTACAAATATTTAGGCTAATAATACCAGGATAATAGTCATTTAACATTGGTAAGTTCTCTAGAGCATTTTTCTGACTTGCTTTTTCAAGTTAACTTAAGAAAAATTCAAAATAACTTGTTTTTTCAAGATGACAAGAAAAATAAGATTTGGAGAAAATAAGGCAAAAATAATCATGCATGGCTTCTGTGAGCGTCTATATATAACAGTAATTATTCTTTCTCTTTTGTGCCTCTATGAACCATGAAATCTCTGTACTGTTCTAGGATGGGGTCGCTATCTTGTGAATTAATCAGTGCTGCATATTTCTCCGCACAGTTTTCTCACAGCTTCAGTTTCCTAATGAAAATCAATGGACATGCAGACGGAATCATAAAATCTCCAGGTTTTTTTTTTCTGGTTCAGCTTAACATTGGATGTGTGAGACTGAAGCCCACCTTGGTGGTGTCCTGGACAGCAGAAGGTGACTGATTGGGTCCATTGTGTGGAAAGTTTCCCTCAGTGCTCTGTCCACTGCCAGCACTGCGACTGCTGCCCATGCTGCCTGCACTGCCCACACTGTTCCTGTCACCTGCTGAAAGAAAGAGGAATAAACAAAGACAGGAGAAAGAAAATGAACAGTTGGTTAAATACTGCCTGTAAAAAACGACTGCTTTACTACACATTGGGCAACAAATGGGGTAAAGAATTTAGCAGCTATGATCTCTGAACTCCAGCAAGGTCTCTGTAGACAAGGGGAACGTGAAGGAGCACAAGGGCTAGTGCAAATTAAGCAATGTGAATGGCAAGCTGATGGTAGGCTGACAAACTTAGGACAAATATAGCCTAAAGGAACAGGAACCCTGTGAAACAGCTGGAAAAAAACTCAAATTGAGACAAAAGTCACTGGTGTGCAGGCTTTGGGACAGCCGTGGGGATGAGAAAACAGGGGCCTGGGGAAACGGACAACTCTTACCATTAAGAGAGGTCCTGAGGACCCAAATATCCTCTGGCTCTTTGGGACTAGCTGGCTTACACAGGGCACTGGGACTGTCGGGAATCGCACCTAGCAAACACAAACACTTTAAAGGGCCATGGGGGGAAACTCTAGGAGTCCAGATATACTTAAAGCGAAAGAACTGGGGCCTCATGTATAAAACTTTTATAAATCCGTCAGCGGAAGATTGTGCATACATGCATCTCCTCCCCAAAATCACCATATATGGAGCTTACAATGCCTAGTTTTACTATGCATAACCTCATCTGCATATCATTTCCATGCATATTCCCATCCACGTGACACCATGTTTAACACCGTCAAAGGTACAAGACATTAGGAGAATGACATGCGGACTAAAATGCAATTTGTACGGTACAATACATTGCTAAAAAATCATTCAATGTCCTTGTTTTCGAATAAATGTATCAAAATGAATGTAAAAACTAAATTGTATAAAATACTTCTCACAGAATCTTTTTAGAATAGAGTGGATCTCTTTCTTTTCCACTGGCCAAAGCAGTATATAATTGTTTTAAACAAATTAAATGCTTTAGGATATTTAAATAGCCTATAGTTGAATCAGAAATATGGTGTGTGTAAATAAGTGTACATAATTGTCTGACGCGGTGTCACTGACAAAATATTATTAAAAAGCAACATGCAAATCTTATCGTTTGCTTCAGATTCTATCCTTCAATCACAATGCTATTTTCATAATGTTCTGAATGTTCGCGAAATAAACACCTTCGTGCAGCCTTGGTTGTGCAGTAGGCTAATATATTCATACCTATTTAAACTTGCCAGTGGACTGTTCGACCACCGAATCCAGCAGTGTCTTCCACAATATCGAAGTAAGTGCGCATCGTTGATGTTCTTGCTAAAAAAATGTTCTTAAAATGAGATCTGCAATTTAAAGAAACATTATTGTGTGCCTAGCACTCCTCGCTGCCATTAAAACAGCATGCACCAAGAAAAGTGATCAAAAAACAGCGCATCCACTTCAAATATGTCTAAATATCTAAATTCATAAGTTTTTGTTTAACTTTTGAATAATGACTTTATGTAATGTCAATGCTTAACTCCATTAATGAGCAGAATATTTAATCTAAATGTGTATATTGAAAGGAAAAGAGAGTCTGAAATCATTAGGCTTCGCTATTATGCCAGTAAAAGAGTGCGCACACACGGTCTAGAGTACCCGTACGGTGCGCACATATTTACGCCAAGTTTATTTTTTAGAAATCTCAACATGTACGTGGAAAATTGCGTACGCACATTTCCATGCCCATTTTGTGCGTATGCAACGTTTATACATCAGGCCCCAGGTGTGATGACATTTCGTACAAAATCAGAACAAAACGAAGTTTGTTTGGAGCTCGACACAACTTGCCTAACCGAACTTATGAAGGTAGAATGACATCAAAAAGATTTGCATACGCAGGGTTATAAGTTAGTGCAAGACGAGCATTTGTGGTTAAAAAATTAGATCCAAATTTTTCTTTTTTAGAAAATGACATTTTTGCTAGATAAGACCCTTATTCCTCGGCTGGGATCGTGTAGAGCCCTTTGAAGCTGCACTGAAACTGCAATTTGGACCTTCAACCTGCCGCCATTGAAGTCCACTATATGGAGAAAATCCATGGAATGTTTTTCTCAAAAACCTTAATTATTTTCGACTGAAGAAAGAAAGACATTAACATCTTGGATGACATGGGGGTAGTAAATTGTCAGGAAATTTTTATTCTAGAAGTGAACTAATCCTTTAATACTGTAAAGCTGCTTGCTTTAAACCAATTTATTATATAAAGTGCTATATACATAAACAGGACTTGACTGGAGTGCGGAATTACAGAGCTGGTGTAATAATATCCACGTCGCTATGATCAGGTGCTTTCTTAACTTCTGTTTTCTCACCCCTCACATTTTTGTTGTGTGTTTGTTTACTTATAAAGAGGAAAGCAAAATTTACATATTCATCTAAATTGCGCTCTCAGCAGCGTGGGTAAACTGTAGTAAACTGCTGTTAAGGCATTTCGAACTTTATCTCCCAAAGCGAAAAACTGAAAAGTACTTCATCGTGAGTATATCACGTCCTTCACACAGACTGAAAAAAAAGATGGACGACGCGTCTCCTCCTTTCACTATAGAAAAGTGAAGCCAAAGCATCTCAGTATGGTTGCTGCCATCTTGAGTAAATGACGTCATTTGGAGCCCGAGTCTGCGCAGTAGTGTTGCGAGGTGGAGCCGCGGTATCAAACTCCTCAATCAACCATAACGACACGCCCCGTTTTTATTAGGGGTGCTCCGATTGATCGGCTACCGATCACTATCGGCCGATAATCATGGTGGGATGATTGATCGGCAGTCTCTAAAAAGGCCAATCTCACAAAAACCGATCTCAAGCTGATGATGCTGCCATGAGAGGTTTGGCACGACATGCAGCGGCACCGTCTCAGTCTCTGTCCGGCGCGGGTAAAATAATTATAAAGCTGAAGGTGAGGTACTCACCTTCATATTTCTTCATTAAATAACTTATAAAGTAATTTGAAAACCTTGTGTGAGACGTAATTTCACAAACAGCGTGAGTGAATCACCGCACGCGCTCTCACTCTTTCTCTCTCAAAATAGCAAATAGCTTAAAATCACCACATCGCGTCTGTCTATAAGCGAGCTGCACGCTGCACAGTTGACACAGGAATTGTTACTTGCACTATCGAGGCAGTGTCACATCGTCACTAAAGTTTATAGCGTGCACACTGCAGACGGTTGCGGTCCGGCAGTGCGTTCCAGGAGCAGTGCGTCTGCAGCAGAGCAGAGATCGTTTCCAGACCAAGTCTATTTTTGCTGCACTGCAAGCGCTGAATTAAAGTAACAGCGCATTATCGGTGATCAGCCTCAAAAACCCTGATCGGAGCGCCCCTAGTTTTTATAGCATCAAATTACTAGTTAAAATCAAACTTATCACAAAAAAAACAAAAAACAATTGAACATATATCAGCGTAATAACAACTACCTTAAATGACCAAAACCATCTTTCGGAAAACTGTATTGGAAGTGTAATTTATTTTTTTTATTTTGACTCAAGTCCCATTCGTTTACATGGAGAGGGCGGGGTTTATGACCTATACTGCAACCAGCCACCAGGGGGCGATCAAAGAGCCCGCAGCTTCACTTTTCAGGACGTGTGAGGCACACCCGGTCCTTTATGGCTAATGCAGATCAAAATAAACTTTTCACCAAGAATTACATAACTTTGGATTTGGGAAAACTTGGGAAAATTCTAAATGTAGCTACGATGGATTAAAGTACAGTTTATGTTGCTCACGTGGTAAGGTATAGAGGAGTTTTTTGCTTCCACAGATACTTGGATGGGCTCTTGAAGTGAGATTGTAAGTTTGTAGGTGTACGTACTTTGAATTCACCCCAATGAGTCTAATTCTCACACTACCTGGGTGCTGATCCAGCCCATTGTGGTGAGTCAGTACAGGACGTGTGGATGAGTATAAGGTGTAGGAGTCGTCAGTGTGAGAGGTGTGATGAGAACTGTGTGAGGACAGGGCTCTGGACAGAATGTGATGTCTCTGGATGGGTAGTGAGGCCTGCCGGGAGAGAACGCCCCCTATGGACACAATATGGAAACACAAATGAGGCGCCATGGACATAAATGAAACATCATCCTTGAGAAAGATGTTTCCATTAGGGACATGCTCTAAATAATATAAACTAATGGACGTTTATGAAAGTTTGGGGTCAGTACATTTTTTTTCTTGTATGTAGCAAGGAAGTATTTAATTGATCAAAAAGGACAGTAAAAACCATTTATTATGTTACAAAAGAGATCCATTTAAAACAAATGCTATTCTTTGGAGCTTTCTGTTCATTGGAGAATCTAGAAAAATATGTATAAAGATTTCCACAAAAATATTAAGCAGCACAAATATTTTCAACACTGATAATAATTAGAAATGTTTTTTTTTTTGAGCACCAAATAAACATATTAGAATGTTTGAAGGATCTTGTGACACCGAAGATTGGAGTAATGGCTGCTGAAAATTAAACTTTGGCATAACAGGAATAAATTACATTATACAATGTATTAAAACAAAACCGTTATTTTAAATCCTAATAATATTGGACATTATTACTGTTTTTACTGTATTTTTGATCAAATAAATGCACACTGAATAAGGCCGTGTGAAAAAAAAAAAAATGTAAAAAAAATCGTACCAAGCCCAAACTTTTGAATGGCAGTGTAAATATTAATTTATTTTATTATTTATTAAATAAATAATAAAATAAAAAGGTGAAACAAGAACATGACATCTCATCATTTACTCATTCTCATATTGTTCCATGTTATTTTATTTCAACTGTTTTTGTCAATACAATGAATTCCAGTGGGGTCCAAAACAATTGACACCCTCTAACTTTCATTGTATAAAAAAATAAACGGAGTGTTCCACAAAGAAAGTAGGCCACACAGGTTTAAAACGACATGAGGGTGAGTAAATGATGACAGCATCTAAATTTTTTTTCTCTTTAACATGAAAGACAAATCCCTTTTTTTCTTTCCATACATTAACTTCAAAAACTAAGATGAACCTGGGGAGGCTTTAACATCCTGATAAGATAATGCAGGTGGGAGAAACACCCCAGCACAATGAGTTAAGTGGTTGGGTCTTAATCTGGCTGTTTTGCCTCCATCATGTCTCTTCAGCAGTATTGAGGCAGAAGCTTAGAGCGGAGGCTAATTTCGTGTGAGCAGCAGGATGTTGACGCTGTGACATGACAGAGTGCTGAGTCTGCCTCTGCACTCGCTCTCACACACAGAAGAAATATACCAGGCTCATTTCAGGGAAAGATTTTCTGCTCAGGACCTAGCAATCTAAGGCAGGCTCCCCCTTTCATGGAGGCACAGGGCTCTAAAGCTAATCCGCCTGCCCCCAATATGTTCCTGTTAATCCCATTAGTGCGTGTCTGTGTGTGCCTTTATCAATGGACTACATGTCCACGTCTACAAGAATTTATGAGAACTGTGCTACTTTAGTATGCATTATTTTGATATGCATACTGTGGGATATAAAAAGTCAGAGAGTGCATTTAAAATCTGGGATTCAAATTCTATTTTAAGGCTAAAATATAGTTTTAGGATTTTGACAGATTTAGAACAAATGTTATTAAAAAATAATGTTCCACTACTTCTAAGTCAACTTGTGCTGCTGTCTTTAAAGCAAAACGGTGACATTTTTCCATTTTAATCTGCGCTCAAATTTTTATGCTGAAAAAAAATATATATATAAACTAATTTTGAATATGGACCATATATTTGTAGTAAATGCTTGTGTAAGTTGAAAAATAAAACAGAATTATTCAGTATACCTGATCTGCGACTAATGACCTCCACGATGGAGGGAGGGAAGAATCCCACACGGTCAGTGCCTCTCTGACTGTCATGGATGTGTCCTTTCCAACGTCCATCCATATGCTGCTCTAAGACCTGGAACAGACCAATAAGATCACAGGATATTCAGCTCTTTGAATGCTTACACATTTTATAATATTCATAACAGTCTTCTCTTCAATAGCTATTCAATAGCTATCGAGACTTTTTCGTTTATTATTGCGTGGAATAATTTCAATAATCTATGATTTAATTATAGCCCTCTGTGTACCCTACACTATTCAAAGCTGAACGACCTTTGTGTCATCTGGTTTTAAATAACAATCTTCTAACCTTTTTTTCTAACCTCATGGCCTAGCCTGTGATTGTTTCCTCATTTGGCTGCACAATGTGGTAAATTAAGTCAGTTGACATTCCACACATGGCAGAGAGGACCTGTGTAGCAAAGAAATTCAATCCATTTGACTGACATGAAATTGTGTTTCAAGAGGGCCTAGAAAAAGACACTAAGAATAAATTTGCGGTTTATGCGTAGCGGCTGTCTGAGTTGTTTTAAGAGTCTATTCACTAAAGGAAACATGCAAATTAGGTAATGGTGCAGACACGCACCTCACGTGATTGCAAGCCCAATGTGAAAGAGTAAATAAATAGACATGAAATATTGATTTAGCATCATTATATAACACTAAGTGCTTTTTTATTATATTTTATATACTATTATAGTGTTTATTAATATTTTGGATTAGCTTTTAATTTTTACATAGTTTTTATTTTAGTTTTTTTCCCCATGTAATTTTATTAGGTGTTTTGTAATTTGTGTGTGTGTGTGTGTGTGTGTGTGTGTATATATCTTATAAAATAATAATAAATAAAATTTCTTTGCTTAGAAGACATGATATGGTTTTTTAGAGATATAATATTTCAGCAAGTCTGCTTGATCAGTTACCAAAGAACAATGTTCAAATTATTCAAGAAAATACCATTTTCTTATCAAAGTGATAAAATGTTGTGTTGCAAAAATGAGTACACTCTCCTGAAAGTTACTAAATAAAAAAAAAATAAATAAAAAAAAAAAACTGGTGTAAGGTTAAGGCAAGTATTGATCAACAGGTAAGTATACTGTTAAAGGTAAGTAATTTCTTGATAATTAAGCGTTATATGGCCCACTGAATCATACTCAGACTTAATGCTGATAACAATGAAACCACTTGAGAGATAACTATCAGGAGATTTATTTCTTAGCATAAAAGAGGACAATGGTACAAAAGGAATACCAAATTATTGTTTTAAGTGTGAAAATATAGCACTTCTGGGAATCCATACTCTGGACTCATGAGACCAATTCAATCATTTCGGATCTAACTGCATCCAAAATGTTCTGGTGTTGTTAGAGGAGGAGTACAGAGAGAAGTGCCTGGTTCCCACAGTGATGTTCAGTGGTAGTAAAGCTCTTCTATAGGTATGTATGAGTGCTGAAGGTGTGAGGGAGTTGTACTTTATCAACGCTGTCATGAATTCACACACCACTGTGTGATGTAATACAAAAAACTGAAACTGAAGATGCTTCCCTCTTCTCATTCCCTGCATTGTTGGCCATTTTTTATAACATGACAATGAAGATATTAATTCTCCTGAGTTGAAAATCTTTCAGTGGACATGTATTTCACTCAATCTTAGTATATATGTATATATACGTATATACTAGGGGTGGAACGATACATGTATTCATACCGAACTGTCACGGCACGGGCATCTCGGTTTGGTGCATGAGGCCTTACAACAAATACAGGCAATTCACCCCCAATCCAGAAGGGGTAGCCCGCAGTAATGCAACGCTGTTTGATAACCGGCCGCCAGCAGAAGAACAGCGAATGCCATGAGTTGCGATAGCTTGTGCACTCAACTGTTTGCGAAATGGAGCTTCGTTCGTGTATCCTACCTCTCTCATTCGGCACAAATCCAAATATTCCATAATATTTCCATATTTGCGATGTAACTTATCTGAAAGCTAAACTATTATTTATTATGCAAATTATAGACTTTGTACTTCAGTCGCGTTCCAACGGTGACACAGAGGCGGGTGCGCTGATCTTTGGTTCACTGTATTTTATTTTGATAAAGTACCAACTGCGCTGTCAAGTTAGCAATGCTGGAACTGATGGATGTGTGTGTGTGTGTGCTCGCCGGCGCGATCACTTCAACTGTTTCCTTAAACCAGCAGAATCAACTTTAAACACTTATTGTCTTATTAATAATGCATCAATGTATAAAGGTCTGCTTTTATTTGTGTACACTCACGATGAAAACAAAACATTGTGCTTTTGTAAAATAAAGAAAACAAATAGTATGTCACTTTCTGCCATTTGAGTTTCCTTTCTGAGAAAACAAATTAAGCCTGTCACAAAAATGAACTGAAACTCAGCGTATATATAGGCTACATTACGTGTCGAACTGTTTTTTTCTCTTGTTTATCTGTAAACTAAATCAAATATATTTCAAGAAT